>NC_088402.1:97096418-97238144 GCF_034236695.1 Oncorhynchus nerka
TAAAGTCTACCGACAGATTGTGGTCCTCATTCTCAGAAGCTCCACTGACTAACTTTCCTGCTCCAGGCATCTCATTTGTTCCCATGGAGATTGGACAGCACCTGGTGAACATCAAGAAAAACAGACACCATATTCCCAGCAGCCCCATCACTGTGATGATCAGCCAATCAGGGATCGGCGACGCCAGCCGGGTGCGTGTGACTGGCCAGGGCCTCAGCGAGGCCAAAACCTTCGAACCCGCTGAGTTCATCATCGACACGCGCGAAGCAGGTTAGTGATGGTGTGTGTTTGGTGAGTTCATCATCGACGCACACGAAGCAGGTCAGTGATAGTGTTTGGTGAGTTCATCATTGACGCACACGAAGCAGGTCAGTGATAGTGTTTGGTGAGTTCATCATCGACGCACACGAAGCAGGTCAGTGATAGTGTTTGGTGAGTTCATCATTGACGCACACGAAGCAGGTCAGTGATAGTGTTTGGTGAGTTCATCATTGACACACACGAAGCAGGTCAGTGATAGTGTTTGGTGAGTTCATCATTGACGCACACGAAGCAGGTCAGTGATAGTGTTTGGTGAGTTCATCATTGACGCACACGAAGCAGGTCAGTGATAGTGTTTGGTGAGTTCATCATTGACGCACACGAAGCAGGTCAGTGATAGTGTTTGGTGAGTTCATCATTGACACACACGAAGCAGGTCAGTGATAGTGTTTGGTGAGTTCATCATTGACGCACACGAAGCAGGTCAGTGATAGTGTTTGGTGAGTTCATCATTGACGCACACGAAGCAGGTCAGTGATAGTGTTTGGTGAGTTCATCATTGACGCACACGAAGCAGGTCAGTGATAGTGTTTGGTGAGTTCATCATTGACGCACACGAAGCAGGTCAGTGATAGTGTTTGGTGAGTTCATCATTGACGCACACGAAGCAGGTCAGTGATAGTGTTTGGTGAGTTCATCATTGACACACACGAAGCAGGTCAGTGATAGTGTTTGGTGAGTTCATCATTGACGCACACGAAGTAGGTCAGTGATAGTGTTTGGTGAGTTCATCATTGACGCACACGAAGCAGGTCAGTGATAGTGTTTGGTGAGTTCATCATTGACGCACACGAAGCAGGTCAGTGATAGTGTTTGGTGAGTTCATCATTGACGCACACGAAGCAGGTCAGTGATAGTGTTTGGTGAGTTCATCATTGACGCACACGAAGCAGGTCAGTGATAGTGTTTGGTGAGTTCATCATTGACGCACACGAAGCAGGTCAGTGATAGTGTTTGGTGAGTTCATCATTGACGCACACGAAGCAGGTCAGTGATAGTGTTTGGTGAGTTCATCATTGACGCACACGAAGCAGGTCAGTGATAGTGTTTGGTGAGTTCATCATTGACGCACACGAAGCAGGTCAGTGATAGTGTTTGGTGAGTTCATCATTGACGCACACGAAGCAGGTCAGTGATAGTGTTTGGTGAGTTCATCATTGACGCACACGAAGCAGGTCAGTGATAGTGTTTGGTGAGTTCATCATTGACGCACACGAAGCAGGTCAGTGATAGTGTTTGGTGAGTTCATCATTGACGCACACGAAGCAGGTCAGTGATAGTGTTTGGTGAGTTCATCATTGACGCACACGAAGCAGGTCAGTGATAGTGTTTGGTGAGTTCATCATTGACGCACACGAAGCAGGTCAGTGATAGTGTTTGGTGAGTTCATCATTGACGCACACGAAGCAGGTCAGTGATAGTGTTTGGTGAGTTCATCATTGACGCACACGAAGCAGGTCAGTGATAGTGTTTGGTGAGTTCATCATTGACGCACACGAAGCAGGTCAGTGATAGTGTTTGGTGAGTTCATCATTGACGCACACGAAGCAGGTCAGTGATAGTGTTTGGTGAGTTCATCATTGACACACACGAAGCAGGTCAGTGATAGTGTTTGGTGAGTTCATCATTGACACACACGAAGCAGGTCAGTGATAGTGTTTGGTGAGTTCATCATTGACACACACGAAGCAGGTCAGTGATAGTGTTTGGTGAGTTCATCATTGACGCACACGAAGCAGGTCAGTGATAGTGTTTGGTGAGTTCATCATTGACACACACGAAGCAGGTCAGTGATAGTGTTTGGTGAGTTCATCATTGACACACACGAAGCAGGTCAGTGATAGTGTTTGGTGAGTTCATCATTGACGCACACGAAGCAGGTCAGTGATAGTGTTTGGTGAGTTCATCATTGACGCACACGAAGCAGGTCAGTGATAGTGTTTGGTGAGTTCATCATTGACGCACACGAAGCAGGTCAGTGATAGTGTTTGGCAAAGAGAAGCATTAACTTTAGATTCTTTGGATGTAATTTTTTTTAAATTTTACATGTTGATTTTAAATTGTCTGGGTATCCTTCTCTTGATACACTTTATACAAGAGAACTTGACCCCAACAGTAATGAGTAAATATAGCTGCGAGCAGCAATGAACGGGGTTCACAGAATGACAGAAAGGACACAATATCAACAAAGCAACACTATCATGTAGGAAATATGTGACCCGATTCAGGAAACTAGGCGTATGTCCCAAGTTACAACTTCACAGGAGAGCTGTTTGAACGTTAAAAAAAATATGTTTTTATCAAAATGCGTTTTTGGGCAGAAATGCCTTCTCGAACATGTGAACTTTCAAAGTATCAAAGTTGTATGCCATCTGTAAATACAAATAAAATGGTTAAATTACAAGCCTAGTTGGTTTAGCCATAGAAAAAGTGAGCAACCTTCCCGTTAGCCATGATTGGCTGAGATAATGTGTGGGCTGGACATGCCGAGAGATGAGTTTGGATTGGTCTGCCATATAGCATGCATCTGTCTATTGGAGCTGGTCAGTATGTTTAGGTAATCGTGTCAAACGCGGCTTTTTTTATGTAATGTGTATTAAAACTGCATAAACCTAACGTCAAGATAAAGTCTACTGTTAGCTAGCTAACGTTAGCTGGCTGGCTCACTAGTTAATGTTATGTCTATGCTCTCCACTTTCTGGAGGACTGAGTTTTGAAATAAGTGGAATTCAAGTATGATAGCTAAGGAGATGGAGAAAACACCAGTCTGGATTACATCATCAAACTAAGGGAAACCATGCATGGTATGAGACAGGAGACGTGTCAAACCATGATATAAGATAGTCTAGCTAGCTACATTTTCAGATATTACACAGTTCTAATTTTGACAGAAAGTGGTTTCATTTCAAGTGTACTGTTAGCTAGCTAACGATAGCTGGCTGGGTTGCTAGCTAACGTTGGGTATGATCTTACTCTTCGTATCTCAGACACATTCGCTTGACTAGTTAAAGCCGTAGAACCTGGTTGGTTAGCTAGCTGTTGGTTCATATAGGGTTGTGATTATGGTCCATTGTTTAGCTAGCTAGCTACAAGTCTTAACAAAAGACTCCACTCTAATTTTGACAAAGTATTTTAATTTCAAGTTAGTGTTCTGTGAGCTAACAAGCTAATGTTAGTCATGCGTTGGGATTCATTGTTTTATATTATTTATTTATTTATATTTATTTATTATCTATCTACATTTATTTTTATTTTTTTGTTGTTGAATTTTACCCCTTTTTTCTACCCATCCAATTGTTTAGTAGCTACTATCTTGTCTCATCGCTACAACTCCCGTACGGGCTCGGGAGAGACGAAGGTTGAAAGTCTTGCGTCCTCCGATACACGACCCAACACAGCGCCATCCAACCCGGAAGCCAGCCGCACCAATGTATCGGAGGAAACACAGTGCACCTGGCATCCTTGGTTAGCGCGCACTGTGCCCGGCCCGCCACAGGAGTCGCTGGTGCGCGATGAGACAAGGATTTCCCTACCGGCCAAACCCCCCCTAACCCGAACGACGCTAGGCCAATTGTGCGTCGCCCCACGGACCTCCTGGTCGCGGCCGGTTACGACAGAGCCTGGGCGCGAACCCAGAGTCTCTGGTGGCACAGCTGGCGCTGCAGTAACCACTGCGCCACCCGGGAGGCTAGCTACATTTCTTAACCTCTAGTGACACCCCATCCCGTGAACGGGACCGTTGTCATCATCTGACACTAATTAGCATAACGCAACAGACATAAATCTTCCTAGAAAATCTTCCTATTCATGAAAATCACAAGTGAAATATATTGGAACACAGCTTAGCCTTTTGTTAATCACCCTGTCATCTCAGATTTTCAAAATATGCTTTACAGCCAAAGCTAGACAAGCATTTGTGTAAATTTATCGATAGCCTAGCATAGCATTATGCCCTGCTAGCAGCAGGCAACCTTGTCACGAAAATCAGAAAAGCAATCAAATTAAATTGTTTACCTTTGATGAACTTTTGATGTTTTCACTCACGAGACTCCCAGGTAGATAGCCAAAGTGAATTTTTTTCCAAAATATTATTTTTGTAGGCGAAATAGCTCCGTTTGTTCTTCACGTTTGTCTGAGAAATCGTTTGTCTGAGAAATCGACCGGAAATTGCGGAAATTTATCAGGGAGGTGTTCCTAATGCTGAAAGGGTGTAGCCAAAGGGCCCTCCAATAGTAGTACCAACTCAGTATCAGGGAGGTGTTCCTAATGCTGAATGGGTGTAGCCAAAGGGCCCTCCAATAGTAGTACCAACTCAGTATCAGGGAGGTGTTCCTAATGCTGAATGGGTGTAGACAAAGGGCCCTCCAATAGTAGTACCAACTCAGTATCAGGGAGGTGTTCCTAATGCTGAATGGGTGTAGACAAAGGGCCCTCCAATAGTAGTACCAACTCAGTATCAGGGAGGTGTTCCTAATGCTGAATGGGTAAAACAAAGGGCCCTCCAATAGTAGTACCAACTCAGTATCAGGGAGGTGTTCCTAATGCTGAATGGGTGTAGACAAAGGGCCCTCCAATAGTAGTACCAACTCAGTATCAGGGAGGTGTTCCTAATGCTGAATGGGTGTAGCCAAAGGGCCCTCCAATAGTAGTACCAACTCAGTATCAGGGAGGTGTTCCTAATGCTGAATGGGTGTAGACAAAGGGCCCTCCAATAGTAGTACCAACTCAGTATCAGGGAGGTGTTCCTAATGCTGAATGGGTGTAGACAAAGGGCCCTCCAATAGTAGTACCAACTCAGTATCAGGGAGGTGTTCCTAATGCTGAATGGGTGTAAACAAAGGGCCCACCAATAGTAGTACCAACTCAGTATCAGGGAGGTGTTCCTAATGCTGAATGGGTGTAGACAAAGGGCCCTCCAATAGTAGTACCAACTCAGTATCAGGGAGGTGTTCCTAGTGCTTATTATACTCAGTGTAAATGCATTACAAGAAAAAGAAAAGTAGGGTAGAATAACCTACATTCACACATAAATGCTTGAACATGTATTACTTGTCATTACAATGTTTTATGTGCTAAAATTCAGTCAATGTCTACTGGATAATAAGTCAAATAAATAAATAAAAGTTTGGAATATCTTCATCCGTTGTCCAGCTGTTGCATTTTACAGAACACTATTATTAACCTTTTTATCAATTTAGACAACCATTTCTACTTTAATTATGTCATACTTAATTTGTCTTTTGTTTCATGATTTATTTATTTATTTGATTGTTTTACTCTGGCTGATCTAATCTGGGATTAATAATGTTTTTATCTTAGTCTGTTACCTTATTTAATCTTATCTTGAAGTGTGTTGAAATTTTGACTTTGACTTTAGGTGAATCAAATCAAAATCGAATCAAATTTTATTTGTCACATACACATGGTTAGCAGATGTTATTGCGAGTGTAGCGAAATGCTTGTGCTTCTAGTTCCCGACAATGCAGTAATAACCAACGAGTAATCTAACCTAACAATTCCAAAACTACTACCTTATAGACACAAGTGTAAGGGGATAAAGAATATGTACATAAAGATATATGAATGAGTGATGGTACAGAGCGGCATAGGCAACATACAGTAGATGGTATTGAGTGCAGTATATACAATGAGATGAGTATGTAAACAAAGTGGCATAGTTAAAGGTGGCTGGTGATACATGTATTACATAAGGATACAGTAGATGATATAGAGTACAGTATATACGTATACATATGAGATGAATAATGTAGGGAACAATATATTAGGTAGCATTGTTTAAAGTGGCTAGTGATATATTTTACATCATTTCCCATCAATTCCCATTATTAAAGTGGCTGGAGTTGAGTCAGTGTGTTGGCAGCAGCCACTCAATGTTAGTGGTGGCTGTTTAACAGTCTGATGGCCTTGAGATAGAAGCTGTTTTTCAGTCTCTCGGTCCCAGCTTTGATGCACCTGTACTGACCTCGCCTTCTGGATGATAGCGGGGTGAACAGGCAGTGGCTCGGGTGGTTGCTGTCCTTGATGATCTTTATGGCCTTCCTGTGACATCGGGTGGTGTAGGTGTCTTGGAGGGCAGGTAGTTTGCCATCGGTGATGCGTTGTGCAGACCTCACTACCCTCTGGAGAGCCTTACGGTTGTGGGCGGAGCAGTTGCCGTACCAGGCGGTTATACAGCCCGACAGGATGCTCTCGATTGTGCATATGTAGAAGTTTGTGAGTGCTTTTGGTGATAAGCCGAATTTCTTCAGCCTCCTGAGGTTGAAGAGGCGCTGCTGCGCCTTCTTCACGATGCTGTCTGTGTGGTTGGACCAATTCAGTTTGTCTGTGATGTGTACGCCGAGGAACTTAAAACTTACTACCCTCTCCACTACTGTTCCATCGATGTGGATAGGGGGTGTTCCCTCTGCTGTTTCCTGAAGTCCACAATCATTTCCTTAGTTTTGTTGACGTTGAGTGTGAGGTTATTTTCCTGACACCACACTCCGAGGGCCCTCACCTCCTCCCTGTAGGCCGTCTCGTCGTTGTTGGTAATCAAGCCTACCACTGTTGTGTCGTCCGCAAACTTGATGATTGAGTTGGAGGCGTGCGTGGCCACGCAGTGGTGGGTGAACAGGGAGTACAGGAGAGGGCTCAGAACGCACCCTTGTGGGGCCCCAGTGTTGAGGATCAGCGGGGTGGAGATGTTGTTGCCTACCCTCACCACCTGGGGGCGGCCCGTCAGGAAGTCCAGTACCCAGTTGCACAGGGCGGGGTCGAGACCCAGGGTCTCGAGCTTGATGACGAGCTTGGAGGGCACTATGGTGTTAAATGCCGAGCTGTAGTCGATGAACAGCATTCTCACATAGGTATTCCTCTTGTCCAGATGGGTTAGGGCAGTGTGCAGTGTGGTTGAGATTGCATCGTCTGTGGACCTATTTGGGCGGTAAGCAAATTGGAGTGGGTCTAGGGTGTCAGGTAGGGTGGAGGTGATATGATCCTTGACTAGTCTCTCAAAGCACTTTATGATGACGGAAGTGAGTGCGACGGGGCGGTAGTCGTTTAGCTCAGTTACCTTAGCTTTCTTGGGAACAGGAACAATGGTGGCCCTCTTGAAGCATGTGGGAATAGCAGACTGGTATAGGGATAGATTGAATATGTCCGTAAACACACTGGCCAGCTGGTCTGCGCATGCTCTAAGGGCGCGGCTGGGGATGCCGTCTGGGCCTGCAGCCTTGCGAGGGTTGACGCGTTTAAATGTTTTCCTCACGTCGGTTGCAGTGAAGGAGAGTCCGCATGTTTTAGTTGCGGGCCGTGTCAGTGGCACTGACTATTGTCCTCAAAGCGGGCAAACAAGTTATTTAGTCTGCCTGGGAGCAAGACATCCTGGTCCGTGACGGTGCTGGTTCTCTTTTTGTAATCCGTGATTGACTGTAGACCCTGCCACATACCTCTTGTGTCTGAGCCGTTGAATTGAGATTCTACTTTGTCTCTATACTGACGCTTAGCTTGTTTGATTGCCTTGCAGAGGGAATAGTTACACTGTTTGTATTCGGTCATGTTTCCAGTCACCTTGCCCTGATTAAAAGCAGTGGTTCGCGCTTTCAGTTTCACGCGAATGCTGCCATCAATCCACGGTTTCTGGTTTGGGAATGTTTTAATCGTTGCTATGGGAACGACATCTTCAACGCACGTTCTAATGAACTCACTCACCGAATCAGCGTATTCGTCAATGTTGTTGTCTGACGCAATACAAAACATATCCCAGTCCACGTGATGGAAGCAGTCTTGGAGTGTGGAATCAGATTGGTCGGACCAGCGTTGAACAGACCTCAGCGCGGGAGCTTCTTGTTTTAGTTTCTGTCTGTAGGCAGGGATCAACAAAATGGAGTCGTGGTCAGCTTTTCCAAAAGCAGGGCGGGGCAGGGCCTTATATGCATCGCGGAAGTTAGAATAGCAATGATCCAAGGTTTTTTCCGCCCTGGTTGCGCAATCGATATGCTGATACAATTTAGGGAGTCTTGTTTTCAGATTAGCCTTGTTAAAATCCCCAGTACAATGAATGCAGCCTCCGGATATATGGATTCCAGTTTGCAAAGAGTCATATAAAGTTTGTTCAGAGCCATCGATGTGTCTGCTTGGTGGGGAATATATACGGCTGTGATTATAATCGAAGAGAATTCCCTTGGTAGATAATGCGGTCTACATTTGGTTGTGAGGAATTCTAAATCAGGTGAACAGAAGGACTTGAGTTCCTGTATGTTGTTTTGGCCACACCACGTCACGTTAACCATAAAGCATACGCCCCCGCCCCTCTTCTTACCAGAAAGATGTTTGTTTCTGTCGGCGCGATGCGTGGAGAAACCAGCTGGCTGCACCGTCTCCGATAGCATCTCTCCAGTGAGCCATGTTTCCGTGAAGCAAAGAACGTTACAGTCTCTGATGTCCCTCTGGAATGCTACCCTTGCTCGGATTTCATCAACCTTGTTGTCAAGAGACTGGACATTGGCGAGGAGAATGCTAGGGAGTGGTGCACGATGTGCCTGTCTCCGGAGTCTGACCAGAAGACCGCATCGTTTTCCCCTTTTTCAAAGTCGTTTTTTGGGGTCGCCGGCTGGGATCCATTCCGTTGTCCTGGGTGAAAGGCAGAACACTGGGTCCGCTTCGCGAAAGTCATATTCTTGGTCGTACTGATGGTGAGTTGACGCTGCTCTTATGTTCAGTAGTTCTTCTCGACTGTATGTAATGAAACCTAAGATGACCTGGGGTACTAATGTAAGAAATAACACGTAAAAAAAACAAAAAAACGGCATAGTTTCCTAGGAACGCGAAGCGAGGCGGCCATCTCTGTCGGCGCCGGTAGTGCTTTAGTCTATGGGGGTCTGAGTCTGTCCATCGAGGGCCCCAGTAAGGTGGACATTAACACTGTGTCTGTGTGTAGGCTATGGGGGTCTGAGTCTGTCCATCGAGGGCCCCAGTAAGGTGGACATTAACACTGAGGACCAGGAGGATGGCACCTGTAAGGTCACCTACTGCCCTACTGAACCAGGAAACTACATCATCAACATCAAGTTCACTGACCAGCACGTACCAGGTAATATAGAATAATATAGTACATAATAAAGGTAGGTAATATACGTACCAGGTAATATAGAATAATATAGTACATAATAAAGGTAGGTAATATACGTACCAGGTAATATAGAATAATATAGTACATAATAAAGTCGTCGATTCTTTTGAATAATATTATAAATTGTGTATCTGAACAATTTAAATAAGTGTGTGTGTGTGTGTGTGTGTGTGTGTGTGTGTGTGTGTGTGTGTGTGTGTGTGTGTGTGTGTGTGTGTGTGTGTGTGTGTGTGTGTGTGTGTGTGTGTGTGTGTGTGTGTGTGTGTGTGTGTGTGTGTGTGTGTGTGTGTGTGTGTGTGTGTGTGTGTGTGTGTGTGTGTGTTTGTTTGTGTAGGGAGTGCGTTCACAGTGAAGGTGACAGGAGAAGGGAGGATGAAGGAGAGTATCACCAGGAAGAAGAGGGCAGCGTCTGTTGCTAACATTGGCAGTCAGTGTGACCTCAGCCTCAAGGTCCCAGGTATGGGGATTCCAATTTACTGGATAGCAAAAAATAGTGATGTAGGTAACATGGATATCATGTAGGTATCATTTTCCGGTATCGTGCTTCATTTGATTTTTTATTTAACTAGGCAAGTCAGTTAAGAACAAATTCTTATTTTCAATGACGGCCTAGGAACAGTGGGTTAACTGCCTTGTTCAGGGGCAGAACGACAGATTTGTACCTTGTCAGCTCGGGATTCGATTGCAACCTTTCAGTTACTAGTCCAACGCTCTAACCACTAGGCTACGCTGCCTCCCCGATGATGGGATGACAGAGCTCTGCTAAATGATGGGATGACAGAGCTCTGCTTAATGATGGGATGACAGAGCTCTGCTTAATGATGGGATGACAGAGCTCTGCTTAATGGTGGGATGACAGAGTTCTGCTTAATGATGGGATGGCAGAGCTCTGCTTAATGATGGGATGGCAGAGCTCTGCTTAATGATGGGATGACAGAGCTCTGCTTAATGATAGGACGACAGAGCTCTGCTTAATTAATGGTGGGATGACAGAGTTCTGCTTAATGATGGGATGGCAGAGTTCTGCTTAATGATGGGATGACAGAGCTCTGCTTAATGATGGGATGGCAGAGCTCTGCTTAATGATGGGATGACAGAGCTCTGCTTAATGATAGGACGACAGAGCTCTGCTTAATTAATGGTGGGATGACAGAGTTCTGCTTAATGATGGGATGGCAGAGTTCTGCTTAATGATGGGATGACAGAGCTCTGCTTAATGATGGGATGACAGAGCTCTGCTTAATGATGGGATGACAGAGCTCTGCTTAATGATGGGATGGCAGAGCTCTGCTTAATGATGGGATGACAGAGCTCTGCTTAATGATGGGATGACAGAGCTCTGCTTAATGATGGGATGACAGAGCTCTGCTTAATGATGGGATGGCAGAGCTCTGCTTAATGATGGGATGACAGAGCTCTGCTTAATGATAGGACGACAGAGCTCTGCTTAATTAATGGTGGGATGACAGAGCTCTGCTTAATCAAATCAAATCAAATCAAATTTATTTATATAGCCCTTCGTACATCAGCTGATATCTGTCATGGGATGACAGAGCTTTGCTTAATTACACCTACAGAAAATACATTTAACAACAGAATGTGGAAAATGAACAGAGTACATCTTCTGGACCTGAAATGTATTAAATACAGAAATGAAAAAATGACAACCTTTTAGTGTCGAAAGCTTTCCACAGGGATGCTAGCCCATGTTGTCTCCAATGTTTTCCACAGTTGTGTCAGGTTGGCTGGATGTCCTTTGGGTGGTGGGCCATTCTTAATACACACGGGAAACTGTTGAGTGTGGAAAAACCCAGCAGTGTTGCAGTTCTTTACACAAACTAGTGCGCCTGGCACCTTCTACCATACCTCGTTCAAATATTTTGTCCTGCCCATTCACCATCATACACAATTCATACCTCAATTGTCTCAAGGCTTAAAACACAACCCTATGGAACAATCCCTGGATAACTTTTCAGAATTCAATGATAAATTGGTCCACATGGAAAACTAAAGGCATAGAAACCGTAAATGACTTTCCATGAAAGAATTAAAAAGTAATTTTAGACTGACCAAATACATGACATTTAAAATTTACATGTCACGAAATGTCTATTTGAAGTCTTTTGGACATCATAGCAACCCTGAGGAAATCTTATTTGAGTCAGAAAAGGATGTTCATAATGATAAGGACGCTATACAAAACCTTGCAGAGAGCATATCACACTGAGAGTCTCTTTGAAAAAAACATTAACTATTGGAACCAAGACTGGAAAATCACTGATATTGGCACAAGATGGAGGGAAAGTTGAAGCATAACTAACAAAAATACAGTTAACAAAGATATAAGTTTAATTCAGTATAAACTAATGTATATAATTTCTTACACAAGAGAAGAAATTCACAAAATCTACAGCACTAAGGTAGAGTCATGTCTTCAGTGTAAAACTAACAATTAGTCAATAATCCATGCTTTCTGGGAATGCTATAAAGTCTGGAAGTTGTGGGCCGAGCTAAAACGTTGTCAACTTTGTAAACATACTTTTAATCCGCCTGTCTGCATATTTCAAGACATGACATATATTTTTTTGAAAATTGTATTTCACCTTTGTTTAACCACCAGGTAAGCTAGTTGAGAACAAGTTCTCATTTACAACTGCGAACTGGTCAAGATAAAGCAATGCAGTGCGACAGAAACAACAACACAGAGATACACATGGAATAAACAAACATACAGTCAATAACACAATAGAAAAAAAAAGAAAGTCTACATACAGTGTGTGAATGGCATGAGGAGCTAAGGCAATAAATAGGCCATAGTAGCAAAGTAATTACAATTTAGCAGATTAACACTGGAGTGATAGATGAGCAGATGATGATGAGCAGATGATGGTGTGTAAGTAGTGATACTGGTGTGCAAAAGAGCAGCAAAGTAAATAAAAACAAAATGGGGATGAGGTAGGTAGATTGGGTGGGCTATTTACAGATGGACTATGTACAGCTGCAGTGATCGGTTAGCTGCTCAGATAGCTGATGTTTAAAGTTAGTGAGGGAAATGTAAGTCTCCAGCTTCAGTGATTTTTGCAACTTGTTCCAGTCACTGGCAGCAGAGAACTGGATGGAAAGGCAGCCAAAGGAGGTGTTGGCTTTGATGATGACCAGTGAGATATACCTGCTGGAGCACGTGCTATAGGTGGGTGTTGTTATCATGACCAGTGAGCTGAGATAAGGCGGAGCTTTACCTAGCATAGACTTATAGATGACCTGGAGCCAGTGGGTCTGGCAACGAATATGTAGTGAGGGCCAGCCGACTAGAGCATACAGGTCGCAGTGGTGGGTGGTATAAGGCGCTTTGGTAACAAAACGGATGGCACTGTGATAGACTGCATCCAATTTGCTGAGTAGAGTATTGGAAGCTATTTTGGAGGTGACATTGCCGAAGTCAAGGATCAGTAGGATAGTCAGTTTTACTAGGGTAAGTTTGACGGCGTGAGTGAAGGAGGCTTTGTTGCGAAATAGAAAGCCGATTCTAGATTTGATTTTGGATTGGAGATGTTTGATATGAGTCTGGAAGGAGAGTTTACAGTCTAGCCAGACACCTGGGTCTTTGTAGATGTCCATGTGTTCTAGGTCAGAACCGTCCAGAGTAGTGATGCTAATCGGGCGTGCGGGTGCAGGCAGCAAACGGTTGAAAAGCATGCATTTGGTTTTGCTAGCGTTTAAGAGCAGTTAGTGGCCACAGAAGGAGTCTTGTATGGCATTGAAGCTCATTTGGAGGTTAGTTGTGTCCAAAGAAGGGCCATATGTATGCAGAATGGTGTTGTCTGCGTAGAGGTGGATCAGAGAATCACCAGCAGCAAGAGCGACATCGTTGATTTATACAGAGAAAAGTCTTGGCCTGAGAATTGAACCCTGTGGCACCCCCATAGAGACTGCCAGAGGTCCGGACAACAGGCCCTCCGATCTAACACACTGAACTCTGTCTGCGTAGTTGGTGAACCAGGCGAGGCAGTCATTTGAGAAACAAAGGCTATTGAGTCTGTCGATAAGAATACGGTAATTGACAGAGTCGAAAGCCTTGGCCAGGTCGATGAAGACGGCTGCACAGTACTCTCTTTTACCGATGGTGGTTATGATATTGTTTAGTACCTTGAGCGTGGCTGAGGTGCACCCGTGACCAGCTCGGAAACCGGATTGCACAGCGGAGAAGGTACTGTTTGATTTGAAATGGTCTGTAATCTGTTTATTAACTTGGCTTTCGAAGACTTTAGAGAGGCAGGGCAGGATGGATATCGGTCTATAACAGTTTGGGTCTAGAGTGTCACCCCCTTTGAAGAGGGCGATGACCACGGCAGCTTTCCAATCTTTAAAGAGAGGTTGAACAGACTGGTAATAGGGGTTACAACAATGGCGGCGGTTAGTTTTAGAGGGGTGTAATGATCCAAATGTCAGACATGGGTGTAGAGATGGAGGTGTGAACAGGTACTAGGGATGGAGGTGTGAACAGGTACTAGGGATGGAGGTGTGACTAGGTACTAGGGATGGAGGTGTGAACAGGTACTAGGGATGGAGGTGTGACTAGGTACTAGGGATGGAGGTGTGACCAGGTACTAGGGATGGAGGTGTGAACAGGTACTAGGGATGGAGGTGTGAACAGGTACTAGGGATGGAGGTGTGAACAGGTACTAGGGATGGAGGTGTGAACAGGTACTAGGGATGGAGGTGTGAACAGGTACTAGGGATGGAGGTGTGAACAGGTACTAGGGATGGAGGTGTGAACAGGTACTAGGGATGGAGGTGTGAACAGGTACTAGGGATGGAGGTGTGAACAGGTACTAGGGATGGAGGTGTGAACAGGTACTAGGGATGGAGGTGTGAACAGGTACTAGGGATGGAGGTGACAGACCAGGTACTAGGGATGGAGGTGTGACCAGGTACTAGGGATGGAGGTGTGAACAGGTACTAGGGATGGAGGTGTGAACAGGTACTAGGGATGGAGGTGTGAACAGGTACTAGGGATGGAGGTGTGACAGGTACTAGGGATGGAGGTGTGAACAGGTACTACTACTAGGGATGGGATGGAGGTGTGACCAGGTACTAGGGATGGAGGTGTGACCAGGGATGGAGGTGTGACTAGGGATGGAGGTGTGACTAGGGATGGAGGTACAGGTACTAGGATGGAGGTGTGATGGAGGTGTGAACAGGTACTAGGGATGGAGGTGTGACCAGGGATGGAGGTGTGAACAGGTACTAGGGATGGAGGTGTGACTAGGTACTAGGGATGGAGGTGTGAACAGGTACTAGGGATGGAGGTGTGAACAGGTACTAGGGATGGAGGTGTGAACAGGTACTAGGGATGGAGGTGTGAACAGGTACTAGGATGGAGGTGTGAACAGGTACTAGGGATGGAGGTGTGAACAGGTACTAGGGATGGAGGTGTGAACAGGTACTAGGGATGGAGGTGTGACCAGGTACTAGGGATGGAGGTGTGAACAGGTACTAGGGATGGAGGTGTGAACAGGTACTAGGGATGGAGGTGTGACCAGGTACTAGGGATGGAGGTGTGAACAGGTACTAGGGATGGAGGTGTGAACAGGTACTAGGGATGGAGGTGTGACCAGGTACTAGGGATGGAGGTGTGAACAGGTACTAGGATGGAGGTGTGAACAGGTACAGGGATGGAGGTAGGGATGGAGGTGTGAACAGGATGGAGGTACTAGGGATGGAGGTGTGAACAGGGATGGACTAGGGATGGAGGTGTGAACAGGTACTAGGGATGGAGGTGTGAACAGGTACTAGGGATGGAGGTGTGAACAGGTACTAGGGATGGAGGTGTGAACAGGTACTAGGTACTAGGGATGGAGGTGTGACTAGGTACTAGGGATGGAGGTGAACAGAACAGGTACTAGGGATGGAGGTGTGACCAGGTACTAGGGATGGAGGTGACAGGTGGGAACAGGTACTAGGGATGGAGGTGTGAACAGGTACTAGGGATGGAGGTGTGACCAGGTACTAGGGATGGAGGTGTGACTAGGTACTAGGGATGGAGGTGTGACTAGGTACTAGGGATGGAGGTGTGAACAGGTACTAGGGATGGAGGTGAACAGGTACTAGGGATGGAGGTGTGAACAGGGTACTAGGATGGAGGTGTGAACAGGTACTAGGGATGGAGGTGTGAACAGGTACTAGGGATGGAGGTGTGACCAGGTACTAGGGATGGAGGTGTGACCAGGTACTAGGGATGGAGGTGTGACCAGGTACTAGGGATGGAGGTGTGAACAGGTACTAGGGATGGAGGTGTGAACAGGTACTAGGGATGGAGGTGTGACCAGGTACTAGGGATGGAGGTGTGAACAGGTACTAGGGATGGAGGTGTGACCAGGGATGGAGGTGTGAACAGGTACTAGGGATGGAGGTGTGAACAGGTACTAGGGATGGAGGTGTGAACAGGTACTAGGGATGGAGGTGTGAACAGGTACTAGGGATGGAGGTGAACAGGTACTAGGGATGGAGGTGTGACTAGGGGGATGGAGGTGTGAACAGGTACTAGGGATGGAGGTGGGATGGAACAGGTACTAGGGATGGAGGTGTGAACAGGTACTAGGGGATGGAGGTACTAGGGATGGAGGTGTGAACAGGTACTAGGGATGGAGGTGTGACCAGGTACTAGGGATGGAGGTGTGACTAGGTACTAGGGATGGAGGTGTGACCAGGGATGGAGGTGTGAACAGGTACTAGGGATGGAGGTGTGACTAGGTACTAGGGATGGAGGTGTGAACAGGTACTAGGGATGGAGGTGTGAACAGGTACTAGGGATGGAGGTGTGAACAGGTACTAGGGATGGAGGTGTGACCAGGTACTAGGGATGGAGGTGTGACTAGGTACTAGGGATGGAGGTGTGACTAGGTACTAGGGATGGAGGTGTGAACAGGTACTAGGGATGGAGGTGTGAACAGGTACTAGGGATGGAGGTGTGAACAGGTACTAGGGATGGAGGTGTGACCAGGTACTAGGGATGGAGGTGTGAACAGGTACTAGGGATGGAGGTGTGAACAGGTACTAGGGATGGAGGTGTGACCAGGTACTAGGGATGGAGGTGTGACCAGGTACTAGGGATGGAGGTGTGAACAGGTACTAGGGATGGAGGTGTGACCAGGTACTAGGGATGGAGGTGTGACTAGGTACTAGGGATGGAGGTGTGAACAGGTACTAGGGGAGGTGGGGATGGAGGTGTGAACAGGTACTAGGGATGGAGGTGTGACCAGGTACTAGGGATGGAGGTGTGAACAGGTACTAGGGATGGAGGTGTGACCAGGTACTAGGGATGGAGGTGTGAACAGGTACTAGGGATGGAGGTGTGAACAGGTACTAGGGATGGAGGTGTGAACAGGTACTAGGGATGGAGGTGTGAACAGGTACTAGGGATGGAGGTGTGAACAGGTACTAGGGATGGAGGTGTGACTAGGTACTAGGGATGGAGGTGTGAACAGGTACTAGGGATGGAGGTGTGACTAGGTACTAGGGATGGAGGTGTGACCAGGTACTAGGGATGGAGGTGTGACCAGGTACTAGGGATGGAGGTGTGACAAGGGATGGAGGTGTGAACAGGTACTAGGGATGGAGGTGTGACCAGGTACTAGGGATGGAGGTGTGAACAGGTACTAGGGATGGAGGTGTGAGGTAGGGATGGAGGTGTGAACAGGTACTAGGTACTAGGGATGGAGGTGTGAACAGGTACTAGGGATGGAGGTGTGACCAGGTACTAGGGATGGAGGTGTGAACAGGTACTAGGGATGGAGGTGTGACCAGGTACTAGGGATGGAGGTGTGACCAGGTACTAGGGATGGAGGTGTGACCAGGTACTAGGGATGGAGGTGTGAACAGGAGGTGTGAACAGGTACTAGGGATGGAGGTGTGAACAGGTACTAGGGATGATGGAGGTGTGAACAGGTACTAGGGATGGAGGTGTGAACAGGTACTAGGGATGGAGGTGTGAACAGGTACTAGGGATGGAGGTGTGAACAGGTACTAGGGATGGAGGTGTGAACAGGTACTAGGGATGGAGGTGTGACTAGGTACTAGGGATGGAGGTGTGACTAGGTACTAGGGATGGAGGTGTGACCAGGTACTAGGGATGGAGGTGTGAACAGGTACTAGGGATGGAGGTGTGAACAGGTACTAGGGATGGAGGTGTGAACAGGTACTAGGGATGGAGGTGTGACTAGGTACTAGGGATGGAGGTGTGACTAGGTACTAGGGATGGAGGTGTGAACAGGTACTAGGGATGGAGGTGTGAACAGGTACTAGGGATGGAGGTGTGACCAGGGATGGAGGTGTGAACAGGTACTAGGGATGGAGGTGTGAACAGGTACTAGGGATGGAGGTGTGACTAGGTACTAGGGATGGAGGTGTGACAGGTACTAGGGATGGAGGTGTGAACAGGTACTAGGGATGGAGGTGTGAACAGGTACTAGGGATGGAGATGTGACCAGGTACTAGGGATGGAGGTGTGAACAGGTACTAGGGATGGAGGTGTGAACAGGTACTAGGGATGGAGGTGTGAACAGGTACTAGGGATGGAGGTGTGACCAGGTACTAGAGATGGAGGTGTGAACAGGTACTAGGGATGGAGGTGTGACCAGGTACTAGGGATGGAGGTGTGACTAGGTACTAGGGATGGAGGTGTGAACAGGTACTAGGGATGGAGGTGTGAACAGGTACTAGGGATGGAGGTGTGACCAGGTACTAGGGATGGAGGTGTGAACAGGTACTAGGGATGGAGGTGTGAACAGGTACTAGGGATGGAGGTGTGACCAGGTACTAGGGATGGAGGTGTGACTAGGTACTAGGGATGGAGGTGTGACCAGGGATGGAGGTGTGAACAGGTACTAGGGATGGAGGTGTGACTAGGTACTAGGGATGGAGGTGTGATGGAGGTGTGAACAGGTACTAGGGATGGAGGTGAACAGGTACTAGGGATGGAGGTGTGAACAGGTACTAGGGATGGAGGTGTGACAGGTACTAGGGATGGAGGTGTGACTAGGTACTAGGGATGGAGGTGTGACTAGGTACTAGGGATGGAGGTGTGAACTAGGTACTAGGGATGGAGGTGTGAACAGGTACTAGGGATGGAGGTGTGAACAGGTACTAGGGATGGAGGTGTGACCAGGTACTAGGGATGGAGGTGTGAACAGGTACTAGGGATGGAGGTGTGAACAGGTACTAGAGATGGAGGTGTAACCAGGTACTAGGGATGGAGGTGTGACCAGGTACTAGAGATGGAGGTGTGAACAGGTACTAGGGATGGAGGTGTGACCAGGTACTAGGGATGGAGGTGTGACTAGGTACTAGGGATGGAGGTGTGAACAGGTACTAGGGATGGAGGTGTGAACAGGTACTAGGGATGGAGGTGTGACCAGGTACTAGGGATGGAGGTGTGAACAGGTACTAGGGATGGAGGTGTGACCAGGTACTAGGGATGGAGGTGTGAACAGGTACTAGGGATGGAGGTGTGAACAGGTACTAGAGATGGAGGTGTGAACAGGTACTAGGGATGGAGGTGTGAACAGGTACTAGGGATGGAGGTGTGAACAGGTACTAGGGATGGAGGTGTGACTAGGTACTAGGGATGGAGGTGTGAACAGGTACTAGGGATGGAGGTGTGACTAGGTACTAGGGATGGAGGTGTGACTAGGTACTAGGGATGGAGGTGTGACCAGGTACTAGGGATGGAGGTGTGAACAGGTACTAGGGATGGAGGTGTGAACAGGCACTAGGGATGGAGGTGTGACCAGGTACTAGGGATGGAGGCGTGACTAGGTACTAGGGATGGAGGTGTGACTAGGAACTAGGGATGGAGGTGTGAACAGGTACTAGGGATGGAGGTGTGAACAGGTACTAGGGATGGATGTGTGACCAGGTACTAGGGATGGAGGTGTGAACAGGTACTAGGGATGGAGGTGTGACCAGGTACTAGGGATGGAGGCGTGACTAGGTACTAGGGATGGAGGTGTGACTAGGAACTAGGGATGGAGGTGTGAACAGGTACTAGGGATGGAGGTGTGAACAGGTACTAGGGATGGAGTGTGACCAGGTACTAGGGATGGAGGTGTGAACAGGTACTAGGGATGGAGGTGTGAACAGGTACTAGGGATGGAGGTGTGAACAGGTACTAGGGATGGAGGTGTGACCAGGTACTAGGGATGGAGGTGTGACTAGGTACTAGGGATGGAGGTGTGACTAGGTACTAGGGATGGAGGTGTGACTAGGTACTAGGGATGGAGGTGTGAACAGGTACTAGGGATGGAGGTGTGACTAGGTACTAGGGATGGAGGTGTGACTAGGTACTAGGGATGGAGGTGTGACCAGGTACTAGGGATGGAGGTGTGACCAGGTACTAGGGATGGAGGTGTGACCAGGTACTAGGGATGGAGGTGTGAACAGGTACTAGGGATGGAGGTGTGAACAGGTACTAGGGATGGAGGTGTGACTAGGTACTAGGGATGGAGGTGTGACCAGGTACTAGGGATGGAGGTGTGACCAGGTACTAGGGATGGAGGTGTGACCAGGTACTAGGGATGGAGGTGTGACCAGGTACTAGGGATGGAGGTGTGACTAGGTACTAGGGATGGAGGTGTGACTAGGTACTAGGGATGGAGGTGTGACCAGGGATGGAGGTGTGAACAGGTACTAGGGATGGAGGTGTGACTAGGTACTAGGGATGGAGGTGTGACTAGGTACTAGGGATGGAGGTGTGACCAGGTACTAGGGATGGAGGTGTGACCAGGTACTAGGGATGGAGGTGTGACCAGGCACTAGGGATGGAGGTGTGACCAGGTACTAGGGATGGAGGTGTGAACAGGTACTAGGGATGGAGGTGTGACTAGGTACTAGGGATGGAGGTGTGACCAGGTACTAGGGATGGAGGTGTGACCAGGTACTAGGGATGGAGGTGTGACCAGGTACTAGGGATGGAGGTGTGACCAGGTACTAGGAATGGAGGTGTGACTAGGGATGGAGGTTTGACCAGGTACTAGGGATGGAGGTGTGACTAGGGATGGAGGTGTGACCAGGTACTAGGGATGGAGGTGTGACTAGGGATGGAGGTGTGACCAGGTACTAGGGATGGAGGTGTGACTAGGTACTAGGGATGGAGGTGTGACCAGGTACTAGGGATGGAGGTGTGACTAGGGATGGAGATGTGACTAGGTACTAGGGATGGAGGTGTGAACAGGTATTAGGGATGGAGGTGTGACCAGGTACTAGGGATGGAGGTGTGACCAGGTACTAGGGATGGAGGTGTGACCAGGTACTAGGGATGGAGTTGTGACAAGGCACTAGGGATGGAGGTGTGACCAGGTACTAGGGATGGAGTAGTGCCCAGGTACTAGGGATGGAGCTGTGACCAGGTACTAGGGATGGAGGTGTGACCAGGTACTAGGGATGGAGGTGTCTAGGGATGGAGGTGTGATGAAGGATGGAGGTGTGAACAGGTACTAGGGATGGAGGTGTGACCAGGCACTAGGGATGGAGGTGTGACTAGGGATGGAGGTGTGACCAGGGATGGAGGTGTGAACAGGTACTAGGGATGGAGGTGTGACCAGGTACTAGGGATGGAGGTGTGACCAGGGATGGAGGTGTGACCAGGTACTAGGGATGGAGGTGTGACCAGGGATGGAGGTGTGAACAGGTACTAGGGATGGAGGTGTGACCAGGTACTAGGGATGGAGGTGTGACCAGGGATGGAGGTGTGACCAGGTACTAGGGATGGAGGTGTGACCAGGGATGGAGGTGTGACTAGGTACTAGGGATGGAGGTGTGAACAGGTATTAGGGATGGAGGTGTGACCAGGTATTAGGGATGGAGGTGTGACCAGGTACTAGGGATGGAGGTGTGACCAGGTACTAGGGATGGAGGTGTGACTAGGGATGGAGATGTGACTAGGTACTAGGGATGGAGGTGTGAACAGGTATTAGGGATGGAGGTGTGACCAGGTACTAGGGATGGAGGTGTGACCAGTTACTAGGGATGGAGGTGTGACAAGGCACTAGGGATGGAGGTGTGACCAGGTACTAGGGATGGAGTAGTGCCCAGGTACTAGGGATGGAGCTGTGACCAGGTACTAGGGATGGAGGTGTGACCAGGTACTAGGGATGGAGGTGTCTAGGGATGGAGGTGTGAACAGGTACTAGGGATGGAGGTGTGACCAGGCACTAGGGATGGAGGTGTGACTAGGGATGGAGGTGTGACCAGGGATGGAGGTGTGAACAGGTACTAGGGATGGAGGTGTGACCAGGTACTAGGGATGGAGGTGTGACCAGGGATGGAGGTGTGACCAGGTACTAGGGATGGAGGTGTGACCAGGGATGGAGGTGTGAACAGGTACTAGGGATGGAGGTGTGACCAGGTACTAGGGATGGAGGTGTGACCAGGGATGGAGGTGTGACCAGGTACTAGGGATGGAGGTGTGACCAGGGATGGAGGTGTGACTAGGGATGGAGGTGTGACCAGGGATGGAGGTGTGAACAGGGATGGAGGTGTGACTAGGGATGGAGGTGTGACCAGGGATGGAGGTGTGACCAGGTACTAGGGATTGAGGTGTGAACAGGTACTAGGGATGGAGGTGTGACCAGGTACTAGGGATGGAGGTGTGACCAGGGATGGAGGTGTGATCAGGTACTAGGGATGGAGGTGTGAACAGGTACTAGAGATGGAGGTGTAACCAGGTACTAGGGATGGAGGTGTGACCAGGTACTAGGGATGGAGGTGTGAACAGGTACTAGAGATGGAGGTGTGAACAGGTACTAGGGATGGAGGTGTGACCAGGTACTAGGGATGGAGGTGTGACTAGGTACTAGGGATGGAGGTGTGAACAGGTACTAGGGATGGAGGTGTGAACAGGTACTAGGGATGGAGGTGTGACCAGGTACTAGGGATGGAGGTGTGAACAGGTACTAGGGATGGAGGTGTGACCAGGTACTAGGGATGGAGGTGTGAACAGGTACTAGGGATGGAGGTGTGAACAGGTACTAGGGATGGAGGTGTGAACAGGTACTAGGGATGGAGGTGTGAACAGGTACTAGGGATGGAGGTGTGACAGGTACTAGGGATGGAGGTGTGAACAGGTACTAGGGATGGAGGTGTGACTAGGTACTAGGGATGGAGGTGTGAACAGGTACTAGGGATGGAGGGGTGACTAGGTACTAGGGATGGAGGTGTGACTAGGTACTAGGGATGGAGGTGTGACCAGGTACTAGGGATGGAGGTGTGAACAGGTACTAGGGATGGAGGTGGGAACAGGTACTAGGGATGGAGGTGTGACCAGGTACTAGGGATGGAGGTGTGACTAGGTACTAGGGATGGAGGTGTGACTAGGAACTAGGGATGGATGTGTGAACAGGTACTAGGGATGGATGTGTGACCAGGTACTAGGGATGGAGGTGTGAACAGGTACTAGGGATGGAGGTGTGACCAGGTACTAGGGATGGAGGTGTGACTAGGTACTAGGGATGGAGGTGTGACTAGGTACTAGGGATGGAGGTGTGAACAGGTACTAGGGATGGAGGTGTGAACAGGTACTAGGGATGGAGGTGTGACTAGGTACTAGGGATGGAGGTGTGAACAGGTACTAGGGATGGAGGTGTGACCAGGTACTAGGGATGGAGGTGTGACCAGGTACTAGGGATGGAGGTGTGACCAGGCACTAGGGATGGAGGTGTGACCAGGTACTAGGGATGGAGGTGTGAACAGGTACTAGGGATGGAGGTGTGACTAGGTACTAGGGATGGAGGTGTGACCAGGTACTAGGGATGGAGGTGTGACCAGGTACTAGGGATGGAGGTGTGACCAGGTACTAGGGATGGAGGTGTGACTAGGTACTAGGGATGGAGGTGTGACTAGGGATGGAGGTTTGACCAGGTACTAGGGATGGAGGTGTGACTAGGGATGGAGGTGTGACCAGGTACTAGGGATGGAGGTGTGACTAGGGATGGAGGTGTGACCAGGTACTAGGGATGGAGGTGTGACTAGGTACTAGGGATGGAGGTGTGACCAGGTACTAGGGATGGAGGTGTGACTAGGGATGGAGATGTGACTAGGTACTAGGGATGGAGGTGTGAACAGGTATTAGGGATGGAGGTGTGAACAGGTATTAGGGATGGAGGTGTGACCAGGTACTAGGGATGGAGGTGTGACCAGGTACTAGGGATGGAGGTGTGACAAGGCACTAGGGATGGAGGTGTGACCAGGTACTAGGGATGGAGTAGTGACCAGGTACTAGGGATGGAGCTGTGACCAGGTACTAGGGATGGAGGTGTGACCAGGTACTAGGGATGGAGGTGTCTAGGGATGGAGGTGTGATGAAGGATGGAGGTGTGAACAGGTACTAGGGATGGAGGTGTGACCAGGCACTAGGGATGGAGGTGTGACTAGGGATGGAGGTGTGACCAGGGATGGAGGTGTGAACAGTTACTAGGGATGGAGGTGTGACCAGGTACTAGGGATGGAGGTGTGACCAGGGATGGAGGTGTGACCAGGTACTAGCGATGGAGGTGTGACCAGGGATGGAGGTGTGAACAGGTACTAGTGATGGAGGTGTGACCAGGTACTAGGGATGGAGGTGTGACCAGGGATGGAGGTGTGACCAGGTACTAGGGATGGAGGTGTGACCAGGGATGGAGGTGTGACTAGGGATGGAGGTGTGACCAGGGATGGAGGTGTGAACAGGTACTAGGGATGGAGGTGTGACCAGGGATGGAGGTGTGACCAGGTACTAGGGATGGAGGTGTGAACAGGTACTAGGGATGGAGGTGTGACCAGGTACTAGGGATGGAGGTGTGACCAGGGATGGAGGTGTGACTAGGGATGGAGGTGTGACCAGGGATGGAGGTGTGAACAGGTACTAGGGATGGAGGTGTGACCAGGGATGGAGGTGTGACCAGGTACTAGGGATGGAGGTGTGAACAGGTACTAGGGATGGAGGTGTGACCAGGTACTAGGGATGGAGGTGTGACCAGGGATGGAGGTGTGATCAGGTACTAGGGATGGAGGTGTGAACAGGTACTAGGGATGGAGGTGTGAACAGGTACTAGGGATGGAGGTGTGAACAGGTACTAGGGATGGAGGTGTGACCAGGTACTAGGGATGGAGGTGTGACCAGGGATGGAGGTGTGACCAGGTACTAGGGATGGAGGTGTGAACAGGTACTAGGGATGGAGGTGTGACCAGGCACTAGGGATGGAGCTGTGAACAGGTACTAGGGATGGAGGTGTGACCAGGTACTAGGGATGGAGGTGTGACCAGGGATGGAGGTGTGACCAGGTACTAGGGATGGAGGTGTGACCAGGTACTAGGGATGGAGGTGTGAACAGGTACTAGGGATGGAGGTGTGAACAGGTACTAGGGATGGAGGTGTGAACAGGTACTAGGGATGGAGGTGTGGCCAGGCACTAGGAATGGAGGTGTGAACAGGTACTAGGGATGGAGGTGTGAACAGGCACTAGGGATGGAGGTGTGACCAGGCACTAGGGATGGAGGTGTGACCAGGTACTAGGGATGGAGGTGTGACCAGGGATGGATGTGTGACCAGGTACTAGGGATGGAGGTGTGACCAGGTACTAGGATGGATGGAGGTGTGACCAGGATGGAGGTGTGACCAGGTACTAGGGATGGAGGTGTGAACAGGTACTAGGGATGGAGGTGTGAACAGGTACTAGGGATGGAGGTGTGAACAGGTACTAGGGATGGAGGTGTGACCAGGCACTAGGGATGGAGGTGTGAACAGGTACTAGGGATGGAGGTGTGAACAGGTACTAGGGATGGAGGTGTGAACAGGTACTAGGGATGGAGGTGTGACCAGGTACTAGGGATGGAGGTGTGACCAGGGATGGAGGTGTGACCAGGTACTAGGGATGGAGGTGTGAACAGGTACTAGGGATGGAGGTGTGACCAGGCACTAGGGATGGAGGTGTGAACAGGTACTAGGGATGGAGGTGTGACCAGGTACTAGGGATGGAGGTGTGACCAGGGATGGAGGTGTGACCAGGTACTAGGGATGGAGGTGTGAACAGGTACTAGGGATGGAGGTGTGAACAGGTACTAGGGATGGAGGTGTGAACAGGTACTAGGGATGGAGGTGTGAACAGGTACTAGGGATGGAGGTGTGACCAGGTACTAGGGATGGAGGTGTGAACAGGTACTAGGGATGGAGGTGTGAACAGGTACTAGGGATGGAGGTGTGACCAGGTACTAGGGATGGAGGTGTGACCAGGTACTAGGGATGGAGGTGTGACCGGATGGATGTGTGACCAGGTACTAGGGATGGAGGTGTGACTAGGTACTAGGGATGGAGGTGTGACCAGGGATGGAGGTGTGAACAGGTACTAGGGATGGAGGTGTGAACAGGTACTAGGGATGGAGGTGTGAACAGGTACTAGGGATGGAGGTGTGAACAGGTACTAGGGATGGAGGTGTGACCAGGTACTAGGGATGGAGGTGTGAAGGTACAGGTACTAGGGATGGAGGTGTGAACAGGTAGGTGGACTAGGGATGGATGGAGGTGTGACCAGGGATGGATGTGTGACCAGGTACTAGGGATGGAGGTGTGAACAGGTACTAGGGATGGAGGTGTGACCAGGTACTAGGGATGGAGGTGTGAACAGGTACTAGGGATGGAGGTGTGAACAGGTACTAGGGATGGAGGTGTGAACAGGTACTAGGGATGGAGGTGTGAACAGGTACTAGGGATGGAGGTGTGAACAGGTACTAGGGATGGAGGTGTGAACAGGTACTAGGGATGGAGGTGTGACCAGGTACTAGGGATGGAGGTGTGACCAGGTACTAGGGATGGAGGTGTGAACAGGTACTAGGGATGGAGGTGTGAACAGGTACTAGGGATGGAGGTGAACAGGCACTAGACCAGGGATGGAGGTGTGACAGGTACTAGGGATGGAGGTGTGAACAGGTACTAGGGATGGAGGTGTGAACAGGTACTAGGGATGGAGGTGTGAACAGGTACTAGGGATGGAGGTGTGAACAGGTACTAGGGATGGAGGTGTGACCAGGCACTAGGGATGGAGGTGTGAACAGGTACTAGGGATGGAGGTGTGAACAGGCACTAGGGATGGAGGTGTGACCAGACACTAGGGATGGAGGTGTGACCAGGTACTAGGGATGGAGGTGTGACCAGGGATGGATGTGTGACCAGGTACTAGGGATGGAGGTGTGACCAGGTACTAGGGATGGAGGTGTGACCAGGGATGGATGTGTGACCAGGTACTAGGGATGGAGGTGTGAACAGGTACTAGGGATGGAGGTGTGAACAGGTACTAGGGATGGAGGTGTGACCAGGCACTAGGGATGGAGGTGTGACCAGGGATGGAGGTGTGACCAGGTACTAGGGATGGAGGTGTGAACAGGTACTAGGGATGGAGGTGTGAACAGGTACTAGGGATGGAGGTGTGAACAGGTACTAGGGATGGAGGTGTGAACAGGTACTAGGGATGGAGGTGTGGCGAGGCACTAGGGATGGAGGTGTGAACAGGTACTAGGGATGGAGGTGTGAACAGGCACTAGGGATGGAGGTGTGACCAGGCACTAGGGATGGAGGTGTGACCAGGTACTAGGGATGGAGGTGTGACCAGGGATGGATGTGTGACCAGGTACTAGGGATGGAGGTGTGACCAGGTACTAGGGATGGAGGTGTGACCAGGGATGGATGTGTGACCAGGTACTAGGGATGGAGGTGTGAACAGGTACTAGGGATGGAGGTGTGAACAGGTACTAGGGATGGAGGTGTGAACAGGTACTAGGGATGGAGGTGTGACCAGGCACTAGGGATGGAGGTGTGAACAGGTACTAGGGATGGAGGTGTGACCAGGTACTAGGGATGGAGGTGTGACCAGGGATGGATGTGTGACCAGGGACTAGGGATGGAGGTGTGAACAGGTACTAGGGATGGAGGTGTGACCAGGTACTAGGGATGGAGGTGTGAACAGGTACTAGGGATGGAGGTGTGAACAGGTACTAGGGATGGAGGTGTGAACAGGTACTAGGGATGGAGGTGTGAACAGGTACTAGGGATGGAGGTGTGAACAGGTACTAGGGATGGAGGTGTGAACAGGTACTAGGGATGGAGGTGTGACCAGGTACTAGGGATGGAGGTGTGAACAGGTACTAGGGATGGAGGTGTGAACAGGTACTAGGGATGGAGGTGTGAACAGGTACTAGGGATGGAGGTGTGACCAGGGATGGAGGTGTGACTAGGTACTAGGGATGGAGGTGTGAACAGGTACTAGGGATGGAGGTGTGAACAGGTACTAGGGATGGAGGTGTGAACAGGTACTAGGGATGGAGGTGTGAACAGGTACTAGGGATGGAGGTGTGACCAGGCACTAGGGATGGAGGTGTGAACAGGTACTAGGGATGGAGGTGTGACCAGGGATGGATGTGTGACCAGGTACTAGGGATGGAGGTGTGAACAGGTACTAGGGATGGAGGTGTGAACAGGTACTAGGGATGGAGGTGTGAACAGGTACTAGGGATGGAGGTGTGACCAGGCACTAGGGATGGAGGTGTGACCAGGGATGGAGGTGTGACCAGGTACTAGGGATGGAGGTGTGAACAGGTACTAGGGATGGAGGGGATGGAGGTGTGAACAGGTACTAGGGATGGAGGTGTGGCCAGGCACTAGGGATGGAGGTGTGAACAGGTACTAGGGATGGAGGTGTGAACAGGCACTAGGGATGGAGGTGTGACCAGGCACTAGGGATGGAGGTGTGACCAGGTACTAGGGATGGAGGTGTGACCAGGGATGGATGTGTGACCAGGTACTAGGGATGGAGGTGTGACCAGGTACTAGGGATGGAGGTGTGACCAGGGATGGATGTGTGACCAGGTACTAGGGATGGAGGTGTGAACAGGTACTAGGGATGGAGGTGTGAACAGGTACTAGGGATGGAGGTGTGAACAGGTACTAGGGATGGAGGTGTGACCAGGCACTAGGGATGGAGGTGTGAACAGGTACTAGGGATGGAGGTGTGACCAGGTACTAGGGATGGAGGTGTGACCAGGGATGGATGTGTGACCAGGGACTAGGGATGGAGGTGTGAACAGGTACTAGGGATGGAGGTGTGACCCGGTACTAGGGATGGAGGTGTGAACAGGTACTAGGGATGGAGGTGTGAACAGGTACTAGGGATGGAGGTGTGAACAGGTACTAGGGATGGAGGTGTGAACAGGAACTAGGGATGGAGGTGTGAACAGGTACTAGGGATGGAGGTGTGAACAGGTACTAGGGATGGAGGTGTGACCAGGTACTAGGGATGGAGGTGTGCCCAGGTACTAGGGATGGAGGTGTGAACAGGTACTAGGGATGGAGGTGTGAACAGGTACTAGGGATGGAGGTGTGACCAGGGATGGAGGTGTGACTAGGTACTAGGGATGGAGGTGTGAACAGGTACTAGGGATGGAGGTGTGAACAGGTACTAGGGATGGAGGTGTGAACAGGTACTAGGGATGGAGGTGTGAACAGGTACTAGGGATGGAGGTGTGACCAGGCACTAGGGATGGAGGTGTGAACAGGTACTAGGGATGGAGGTGTGAACAGGCACTAGGGATGGAGGTGTGACCAGACACTAGGGATGGAGGTGTGACCAGGTACTAGGGATGGAGGTGTGACCAGGGATGGATGTGTGACCAGGTACTAGGGATGGAGGTGTGACCAGGTACTAGGGATGGAGGTGTGACCAGGGATGGATGTGTGACCAGGTACTAGGGATGGAGGTGTGAACAGGTACTAGGGATGGAGGTGTGAACAGGTACTAGGGATGGAGGTGTGACCAGGCACTAGGGATGGAGGTGTGAACAGGTACTAGGGATGGAGGTGTGACCAGGTACTAGGGATGGAGGTGTGACCAGGGATGGAGGTGTGACCAGGGACTAGGGATGGAGGTGTGAACAGGTACTAGGGATGGAGGTGTGACCAGGTACTAGGGATGGAGGTGTGACCAGGTACTAGGGATGGAGGTGTGAACAGGTACTAGGGATGGAGGTGTGAACAGGTACTAGGGATGGAGGTGTGAACAGGTACTAGGGATGGAGGTGTGACCAGGCACTAGGGATGGAGGTGTGAACAGGTACTAGGGATGGAGGTGTGACCAGGTACTAGGGATGGAGGTGTGACCAGGGATGGAGGTGTGACCAGGGACTAGGGATGGAGGTTTGAACAGGTACTAGGGATGGAGGTGTGACCCGGTACTAGGGATGGAGGTGTGAACAGGTACTAGGGATGGAGGTGTGAACAGGTACTAGGGATGGAGGTGTGAACAGGTACTAGGGATGGAGGTGTGAACAGGTACTAGGGATGGAGGTGTGAACAGGTACTAGGGATGGAGGTGTGACCAGGTACTAGGGATGGAGGTGTGCCCAGGTACTAGGGATGGAGGTGTGAACAGGTACTAGGGATGGAGGTGTGAACAGGTACTAGGGATGGAGGTGTGAACAGGTACTAGGGATGGAGGTGTGAACAGGTACTAGGGATGGAGGTGTGACCAGGTACTAGGGATGGAGGTGTGCCCAGGTACTAGGGATGGAGGTGTGAACAGGTACTAGGGATGGAGGTGTGAACAGGTACTAGGGATGGAGGTGTGAACAGGTACTAGGGATGGAGGTGTGAACAGGTACTAGGGATAGAGGTGTGACCAGGCACTAGGGATGGAGGTGTGACCAGGTACTAGGGATGGAGGTGTGACCAGGAACTAGGGATGGAGGTGTGAACAGGTACTAGGGATGGAGGTGTGAACAGGTACTAGGGATGGAGGTGTGACCAGGCACTAGGGATGGAGGTGTGACCAGGTGACCAGTCAGTCTGCTCAGGTCCAGGAGGCTGTAACCCTGTGTGTGTGTGTGTGTGTGTGTGTGTGTGTGTGTGTTAACAGAGATCAGCATAGCAGACATGGTGGTCCAGGTGACCAGTCCGTCTGGTCAGGTCCAGGAGGCTGTTAACCCTGTGTGTGTGTGTGTGTGTGTGTGTGTGTGTGTGTGTGTGTGTGTGTGTGTGTGTGTGTGTGTGTGTGTGTGTGTGTGTGTGTGTGTGTGTGTGTGTGTTAACAGAGATCAGCATAGCAGACATGGTGGCCCAGGTGACCAGTCCATCTGGTCAGGTCCAGGAGGCTGACATCATGGAGGGAGAGAACAACACCTACTGCATCCACTTTGTTCCCACGGAGACCGGCGTACACAGAGTGTGTGTGAAGTACGCGGGCGTGCACGTGCCCGGCAGCCCCTTCCAGTTCACAGTGGGGCCCCTGGGAGAAGGAGGAGCCCACAAGGTCCGTGTTGCAGGGCCCGGGCTGGAGAGGGCAGAGGCTGGAGTACCAGGTGTGTGTGTGTATAATTATTACACGGTACTAGTTAACGCCACTGACAGCGTGTGGACTGATCCCTCTCTGGTGTGTGTGTGTGTGTGTGTGTGTGTGTGTGTGTGTGTGTGTGTGTGTGTGTGTGTGTGTGTGTGTGTGTGTGTGTGTGTGTGTGTGTGTGTGTGTGTGTGTGTGTGTGTAGCTGAGTTCAGTATCTGGACGCGGGAGGCAGGTGCAGGGGGTCTCAGCATCGAGGTAGATGGACCCAGTAAAGCAGAGATCACCTTCGAGGACCGCAAGGACGGATCCAGTGGAGTATCCTACATGGTCCAGGAGTCAGGTGTGTGTGTGTGTAGTAGGCCCAGTGATCGTAATCGACATGAGCATTGACATTTGCCGGGGTCAGAATACAGACCACCCTGGGGACAGGAGCCCCTCCTCTCTGTCTCCAGACAGACCACCCTGGGGACATGAACCCTTCCCCTCTGTCTCCAGACAGACCACCCTGGGGACAGGCACCCTTCCTCTCTGTCTCCAGACCACCCTGGGGACATGAACCCTTCCTCTCTGTCTCCAGACAGACCACCCTGGGGACATGAACCCTTCCCCTCTGTCTCCAGACAGACCACCTTGGGGACAGGCACCCTTCCTCTCTGTCTCCAGACCACCCTGGGGACATGAACCCTTCCTCTCTGTCTCCAGACAGACCACCCTGGGGACATGAACCCTTCCCCTCTGTCTCCAGACAGACCACCCTGGGGACAGGCACCCTTCCTCTCTGTCTCCAGACCACCCTGGGGACATGAACCCTTCCTCTCTGTCTCCAGACCACCCTGGGGACAGGAACCCTTCCTTTCTGTCTCCAGACCACCCTGGGGACATGAACCCTTCCTCTCTGTCTCCAGACAGACCACCCTTGGGACAGGAACCCCTCCTCTCTGTCTCCAGACCACCCTGGGGACATGAACCCTTCCTCTCTGTCTCCAGACAGACCACCCTTGGGACAGGAACCCCTCCTCTCTGTCTCCAGACCACCCTGGGGACATGAACCCCTCCTCTCTGTCTCCAGACAGACCACCCTGGGGACAGGAACCATTCCTCTCTGTCTCCAGACCACCCTGGGGACATGAACCCTTCCTCTTTGTCTCCAGACAGACCACCCTGGGGACAGGAACCCTTCCTCTTTGTCTCCAGACAGACCACCCTGGGGACAGGAACCCTTCCCCTCTGTCTCCAGACCACCCTGGGGACAGGAACCCTTCCTCTTTGTCTCCAGACAGACCACCCTGGGGACAGGAACCCTTCCCCTCTGTCTCCAGACAGACCACCCTGGGGACAGGAACCCTTCCTCTCTGTCTCCAGACCATCCTGGGGACATGAACCCTTCCTCTCTGTCTCCACCTTTACATCTCCCTCTAAAACAAATATTTTAAAGTTGTGTGTATCTAACAGTGTGTATATCTAACAGTGTGTGTATCTAACAGTGTGTGTATATAAAGGTGTGTGTATATAAAGGTGTGTGTATTTAAAGGTTTGTGTGTATCTACGTGTGTGTGTGTATCTAACGGTGTGTATCTAACGTAGTGTGTGTGTGTGTTGCAGGAAACTATGAGGTGTCTGTCCGTTTCAACGAAGAGCACATCCCTGACAGTCCCTTCGTGGTTCCCGTGGCGTCGCCCTCTGATGACGCCAGACGACTCACTGTTGCCGGTCTTCAGGTGAGACTCAGGGACACAAACACACCCAGGACCACGCTACCCACAATGCAGCAGCCTGGGGAGGGGCAGAGAGGCAGGGAGATTGACACAGACAGACAGAGACAGACAGACAGGTCAACACTTATTATATACAATTATTATAAATTAAAATAGCCCTGCTAATGATCCTATACATTACAGGACATTTACAGTATAATTACAACATCAGTAATTGGTCTAGTCTGACCATCGCAGCAGGTTTCTGTTGAGCACAACAAGAGGTTCTCAGTGGGTTAGTGGTTAGAGGTCAGGTGTAGTGGTTAGAGGTCAGGTGTAGTGATTAGAGGTCAGGTGTAGTGGTTAGAGGTCAGATGTAGTGGTTAGAGGTCAGGTGTAGTGGTTAGAGGTCAGGTGTAGTGGTTAGAGGTCAGGTGTAGTGGTTAGAGGTCAGGTGTAGTGGTTAGAGGTCAGGTGTAGTGGTTAGAGGTCAGGTGTAGTGGTTAGAGGTCAGGTGTAGTGGTTAGAAGTCAGGTGTAGTGGTTAGAGGTCAGGTGTAGTGGTTAGAGGTCAGGTGTAGTGGTTAGAAGTCAGGTGTAGTGGTTAGACGTCAGGTGTAGTGGTTAGAGGTCAGGTGTAGTGGTTAGAGGTCAGGTGTAGTGGTTAGAGGTCAGGTGTAGTGGTTAGAGGTCAGGGGTCGCGCTGGTTTAAGGGTTTGTGGGATAGTAAAGATGTGTGTGTTTCTCGTGCCTCAATCTAAAGGCTCTCAACAGCCCCCCACCTTCCTTTTCCCTCCCCTCACTCCACCACTCCTCCCCTCACTCCACCACTCCACCCCTCACTCCACCACTCCATCCCTCACTCCACCCCTCACTCCACCGCCCCTCCTCTCACTCCACCACTCCACCCCTCACTCCACCACTCCTCCCCTCACTCCACCACTCCACCCCTCACTCCACCGCTCCCCCTCACTCCACCACTCCTCCCCTCACTCCACCGCTCCTCCCCTCACTCCACCACTCCTCCTCTCACTCCACCGCTCCACCTCTCACTCCACCACTCCACCACTCCTCCTCTCACTCCACCGCTCCTCCCCTCACTCCACCACTCCTCCTCTCACCCACCGCTCCACCTCTCACTCCACCACTCCACCTCTCACTCCACCACTCCACCCCTCACTCCACCACTCCTCCTCTCACTCCACCACTCCACCCCTCACTCCACCGCTCCCCCCTCACTCCACCACTCCTCCCCTCACTCCACCGCTCCTCCCCTCACTCCACCACTCCTCCTCTCACTCCACCACTCCACCACTCCTCCTCTCACTCCACCGCTCCTCCCCTCACTCCACCACTCCTCCTCTCACTCCACCGCTCCACCTCTCACTCCACCTCTCACTCCACCCCTCACTCCACCACTCCTCCTCTCACTCCACCACTCCTCCCCTCACTCCACCACTCCTCCTCTCACTCCACCACTCCTCCCCTCACTCCACCTCTCCTCCTCTCACTCCACCACTCCTCCCCTCACTCCACCACTCCTCCTCTCACTCCACCACTCCACCCCTCACTCCACCACTCCTCCTCTCACTCCACCACTCCACCCCTCACTCCACCACTCCTCCCCTCACTCCACCGCTCCTCCTCTCACTCCACCACTCCTCCCCTCACTCCACCGCTCCTCCTCTCACTCCACCACTCCTCCTCTCACTCCACCACTCCACCCCTCACTCCACCGCTCCTCCCCTCACTCCACCGCTCCTCCCCTCACTCCACCACTCCTCCCCTCACTCCACCGCTCCTCCTCTCACTCCACCACTCCTCCCCTCACTCCACCGCTCCTCCTCTCACTCCACCACTCCTCCCCTCACTCCACCGCTCCTCCTCTCACTCCACCACTCCTCCCCTCACTCCACCGCTCCTCCTCTCACTCCACCACTCCTCCCCTCACTCCACCGCTCCTCCTCTCACTCCACCGCTCCTCCTCTCACTCCACCACTCCTCCCCTCACTCCACCGCTCCTCCCCTCACTCCACCGCTCCTCCTCTCACTCCACCACTCCTCCTCTCACTCCACCACTCCTCCTCTCACTCCACCGCTCCTCCTCTCACTCCACCACTCCTCCCCTCACTCCACCGCTCCTCCCCTCACTCCACCGCTCCTCCTCTCACTCCACCACTCCTCCTCTCACTCCACCACTCCTCCTCTCACTCCACCACTCCTCCCCTCAAAATAATTCTGCTCTGCATGCATTATTTGGTGTTTGTACCATTTAGTTAATTATTGGTTGATGAGCAGACCCCACAACCAAGGTCAAAGGGCTCTATAACTGATTCAGGTATTTTTAGCCAGATCCTAATTGGTATGTCGAATTGTATGTTATTGTTGTCTAGCTGTTGTGTAGTTATTGTTGTCTAGCTGTTGTGTAGATGTCCAGTGTGTGTAGTTGTTGTCTAGCTGTTGTGTAGATGTCCAGTGTGTGTAGTTGTTGTCTAGCTGTTGTGTAGTAATTGTTGTCTAGCTGTTGTGTAGATGTCCAGTGTGTGTAGTTGTTGTCTAGCTGTTGTGTAGATGTCCAGTGTGTGTAGTTGTTGTCTAGCTGTTGTGTAGATGTCCAGTGTGTGTAGTTGTTGTCTAGCTGTTGTGTAGTTGTCCAGTACATGTGTAGTTGTTGTGTAGTTGTTGTTTAGTTGTTGTGTAGTAGTTGTTGTGTAGTTGTTGTGTAGTTGTTTAGTTGTGTTGATCGTGAGTTGTATCTGAGCAGGAGTCCTGGTTGAAGGTCAATCACCCAGCATCCTTTGCTGTGAGCCTGAACGGAGCGAAGGGACAGATTGACGCTAAAGTACACAGCCCCTCTGGAGCCCTGGAGGGCTGCTGTGTTACTGAGCTAGACCAAGGTAACTACTACCACACAATACTACAATATACTACACAATACTTTACTCTACTGTGTTACTGAGCTAGACCAAGGTAACTACTACCACACAATACTACACTATACTGTGTTACTGAGCTAGACCAAGGTAACTACTACATTTACACCACACTGTGTTACTGAGCTAGTCAAGGTAACTACACTACACAATACTACAATATACTACACAATACTATACTTTACTATACTACACGGTGTTACTGAGCTAGTCAAGGTAACTACACTACACAATACTACAATATACTACACAATACTATACTTTACTATACTACACGGTGTTACTGAGCTAGTCAAGGTAACTACACTACACAATACTACACAATACTATACTTTACTATACTACACGGTGTTACTGAGCTAGTCAAGGTAACTACACTACACTTTACTACAATTTACTACACAATACTATACTTTACTATACTACACGGTGTTACTGAGCTAGTCAAGGTAACTACACTACACAATACTACACAATACTATACTTTACTATACTACACGGTGTTACTGAGCTAGTCAAGGTAACTACACTACACTTTACTACAATTTACTACACAATACTATACTTTACTATACTACACGGTGTTACTGAGCTAGTCAAGGTAACTACACTACACAATACTACACAATACTATACTTTACTATACTACACGGTGTTACTGAGCTAGTCAAGGTAACTACACTACACAATACTATACTTTACTATACTACACGGTGTTACTGAGCTAGTCAAGGTAACTACACTACAATATACTACACAGTACTACTTTGATCCAGATAGGAACAGCAAGTACACACTACACTCTAATAAACTACTACACAGTTGGTCTGTTAGAGAGATAGACCACAGTCACCATGGACACCAGACTGAGTTTAAACATGCTTTGACAACAGATGTATATTTGATTTCCCTCCCATCCCACTCTCCTCTCCTCCAGATAAATATTCTGTGATGTTCATTCCCAGAGAGAACGGTCTGTATCTGATCGATGTGAAGTTCAACGGCAGCCACATCCCTGACAGCCCTTTCCAAATCAGGGTCGGGGAGACGGGACAGGCTGGAGACCCAGGCATGGTGACCGCATACGGAGCTGGATTAGAGGGAGGAACCACTGGTAAACTAACACCTTACTGTTGTAGAAATCCTAAATAAAGCAGCTATTAGCTAAATCAGTGATAGTGTGAAAAGATATTCAGACCCCTTGACTTTTTCCACATTTTGTTAAGTTACAGCCTTATTCTAAAAATGTACTATATAAATCAACAATCTACACACAATACCCCATATTGACAAATCTTAAACAAAAAACACAAAAAACTTATTTACATAAGTATTCAGACCCTTTGCTATGAGACTCATTGAGCTCAGGTGCATTCTGTTTCCATTGATCATCCTTGAGATGTTTCTTCAACTTGATTGGAGTCCACCTGTGGTAAATTCAATTGATTGGACATGATTTGGAAAGGCACACACCTGACAAGGTCCCACAGTTGACAGGTGCATGTCAAGGTTGAAGGAATTGTCCGTAGAGCTCCGAGACAGGATTGTGTCGAGGCACAGATCTGGGGAAGGGTACCAAAACATTTCTGCAGCATTGAAGGTCCCCAAGAACACAGTGGCCTCATAATTCTTTTTTTTAATATAGTTTTACATTTTATCAATCTTTCTTTTTTTTTACCCCCTTTCTCCCCAATTCCGTGGTATCCAATTGGTAGTTACAGTCTTGTCCAATCAGTGCAACTCCCGTACGGACTCGGGAGAGGCGAGAGCCATGCGTCCTCCAAAACACAACCCAGCCAAGCCGCCCTGCCGCTTAACCCAGAAGCCAGCTGCACCAATGTGTCGGAGAAAACACCATACACCTGGAGACTGTGTCAGCGTGCATTGCGCCCGGTCCGCCACAGGAGCCGCTAGTGCACAATGTTACAAGAACATCCGTGCCGGCCGAAACCTCACCTAACCTGGACGACACTGGGTCTCCCGGTCGCTGCCGGCTGCAACAGAGCCTGGACTCGAACCAGGATCTCTAGTGGCACAGCTAGCACTATGATGAACCACTCGGGAGGCCACTCCTTCATTTTTAAATGGAAGAAATTTGGAACCACCCAGAGCTGGCGGCCCAGTCAAACTGACCAATCGGGGGAGAAGGGCCTTGATTGGGGAGGTGACCAAGAATCTGGTGGTCACTCTGACAGAGATTTGGAGTACCTATGTGGAGATGGGAGAACCTTCCAGAAGGACAACCATCTCTGCAGCACTCCACCAATCAGGCCTTTATGGTAGAGTGGACAGACGGAAACCACTCCTCAGTAAAAGGCACATGACAGCCCACTTGGAGTTTGCCAAAAGGCACCTAAAGGATTCTCAGACCATGAGAAACAAGATTATCTGGTCTGATGAAACCAAGATTGAACTCTTTGGCCTGAATGCCAAGTGTCACGTCTGGAGAAAACCTGGCACCATCTTTACGGTGAAGCATGGTGGTGGCAGCATCATGTTGTGGGTATGTTTTTCAGCTGCAGGGACTGGGACACAGAGAGATCCTTGATGAAAACCTGTTCAAGAGCGCTCAGGACCTCAGACTGGGGCGAAGGTTCACCTTCTAACAGGACGATGACCCTAAGCACACAGCCAAGATGCAGTGTGGCTTCGGGACAAGTCTCTGAATATCCTTGAGTGGCCCAGCCAGAGCCCGGATTTGAACCTCAAATCAAATCAAATTTTATCTGTCACATGCGCCGAGTAGAACTTTCACCTTACAGTGAAAGGCTGAGTACAACAGGTGGAGACCTCACAGTGAAATGCAGACTGACCAGCCCTTAACCAACAGGTGTAGACCTCACAGTGAAATGCAGACTGACCAGCCCTTAACCAACAGGTGTAGACCTCACAGTGAAATGCTGACTGACCAGCCCTTAACCAACAGGTGTAGACCTCAGAGTGAAATGCTGACTGACCAGCCCTTAACCAACAGGTGTAGACCTCACAGTGAAATGCAGACTGACCAGCCCTTAACCAACAGGTGTAGACCTCACAGTGAAATGCTGACTGACCAGCCCTTCTCCAACAGGTGTAGACCTCACAGTGAAATGCAGACTGACCAGCCCTTAACCAACAGGTGTAGACCTCACAGTGAAATGCAGACTGACCAGCCCTTAACCAACAGGTGTAGACCTCACAGTGAAATGCAGACTGATCAGCCCTTCACCAACAGGTGTAGACCTCACAGTGAAATGCAGACTGACCAGCCCTTAACCAACAGGTTTAGACCTCACAGTGAAATGCTGACTGACCAGCCCTTAACCAACAGGTGTAGACCTCACAGTGAAATGCAGACTGACCAGCCCTTAACCAACAGGTGTAGACCTCACAGTGAAATGCAGACTGACCAGCCCTTAACCAACAGGTGTAGACCTCAGAGTGAAATGCTGACTGACCAGCCCTTCACCAACAGGTGTAGACCTCACAGTGAAATGCAGACTGACCAGCCCTTCACCAACAGGTGTAGACCTCACATTGAAATGCAGACTGACCAGCCCTTAACCAACAGGTGTAGACCTCACAGTGAAATGCAGACTGACCAGCCCTTAACCAACAGGCGTAGACCTCACAGTGAAATGCAGACTGACCAGCCCTTAACCAACAGGCGTAGACCTCACAGTGAAATGCAGACTGACCAGCCCTTAACCAACAGGTGTAGACCTCACAATGAAATGCAGACTGACCAGCCCTTAACCAACAGGTGTAGACCTCACAGTGAAATGCTGACTGACCAGCCCTTAACCAACAGGTGTAGACCTCACGGTGAAATGCTGACTGACCAGCCCTTAACCAACAGGTGTAGACCTCAGAGTGAAATGCAGACTAACCAGCCCTTAACCAACAGGTGTAGACCTCACAGTGAAATGCAGACTGACCAGCCCTTAACCAACAGGTGTAGACCTCACAGTGAAATGCAGACTGACCAGCCCTTCACCAACAGGTGTAGACCTCACAGTGAAATGCAGACTGACCAGCCCTTAACCAACAGGTGTAGACCTCACAGTGAAATGCTGACTGACCAGCCCTTAACCAACAGGTGTAGACCTCACAGTGAAATGCTGACTGACCAGCCCTTAACCAACAGGTGTAGACATCACAGTGAAATGCTGACTGACCAGCCCTTAACCAACAGGTGTAGACCTCACAGTGAAATGCAGACTGACCAGCCCTTAACCAACAGGTGTAGACCTCACAGTGAAATGCTGACTGACCAGCCCTTCACCAACAGGTGTAGACCTCACAGTGAAATGCAGACAGACCAGCCCTTAACCAACAGGTGTAGACCTCACAGTGAAATGCAGACTGACCAGCCCTTAACCAACAGGTGTAGACCTCACAGTGAAATGCTGACTGACCAGCCCTTAACCAACAGGTGTAGACCTCACAGTGAAATGCAGACTGACCAGCCCTTAACCAACAGGTGTAGACCTCACAGTGAAATGCTGACTGACCAGCCCTTAACCAACAGGTGTAGACCTCAGAGTGAAATGGAGACTAACCAGCCCTTAACCAACAGGTGTAGACCTCACAGTGAAATGCAGACTGACCAGCCCTTAACCAACAGGTGTAGACCTCACAGTGAAATGCTGACTGGCCAGCCCTTAACCAACAGGTGTAGACCTCAGAGTGAAATGCAGACTAACCAGCCCTTAACCAACAGGTGTAGACCTCACAGTGAAATGCAGACTGACCAGCCCTTAACCAACAGGTGTAGACCTCACAGTGAAATGCAGACTGACCAGCCCTTAACCAACAGGTGTAGACCTCACAGTGAAATGCAGACTGACCAGCCCTTCACCAACAGGTGTAGACCTCACAGTGAAATGCAGACTGACCAGCCCTTAACCAACAGGTGTAGACCTCACAGTGAAATGCAGACTGACCAGCCCTTCACCAACAGGTGTAGACCTCACATTGAAATGCAGACTGACCAGCCCTTAACCAACAGGTGTAGACCTCACAGTGAAATGCAGACTGACCAGCCCTTAACCAACAGGCGTAGACCTCACAGTGAAATGCAGACTGACCAGCCCTTAACCAACAGGTGTAGACCTCACAGTGAAATGCAGACTGACCAGCCCTTAACCAACAGGTGTAGACCTCACAATGAAATGCAGACTGACCAGCCCTTAACCAACAGGTGTAGACCTCACAGTGAAATGCTGACTGACCAGCCCTTAACCAACAGGTGTAGACCTCACAGTGAAATGCTGACTGACCAGCCCTTAACCAACAGGTGTAGACCTCACAGTGAAATGCAGACTGACCAGCCCTTAACCAACAGGTGTAGACCTCACAGTGAAATGCTGACTGACCAGCCCTTAACCAACAGGTGTAGACCTCACAGTGAAATGCTGACTGACCAGCCCTTAACCAACAGGTGTAGACCTCACAGTGAAATGCTGACTGACCAGCCCTTAACCAACAGGTGTAGACCTCACAGTGAAATGCAGACTGACCAGCCCTTAACCAACAGGTGTAGACCTCACAGTGAAATGCTGACTGACCAGCCCTTCACCAACAGGTGTAGACCTCACAGTGAAATGCAGACAGACCAGCCCTTAACCAACAGGTGTAGACCTCACAGTGAAATGCAGACTGACCAGCCCTTAACCAACAGGTGTAGACCTCACAGTGAAATGCTGACTGACCAGCCCTTAACCAACAGGTGTAGACCTCACAGTGAAATGCAGACTGACCAGCCCTTAACCAACAGGTGTAGACCTCACAGTGAAATGCAGACTAACCAGCCCTTAACCAACAGGTGTAGACCTCACAGTGAAATGCAGACTGACCAGCCCTTAACCAACAGGTGTAGACCTCACAGTGAAATGCAGACTGACCAGCCCTTCACCAACAGGTGTAGACCTCACAGTGAAATGCAGACTGACCAGCCCTTAACCAACAGGTGTAGACCTCACAGTGAAATGCAGACTGACCAGCCCTTAACCAACAGGTGTAGACCTCACAGTGAAATGCAGACTGACCAGCCCTTCACCAACAGGTGTAGACCTCACAGTGAAATGCAGACTGACCAGCCCTTAACCAACAGGTGTAGACCTCACAGTGAAATGCTGACTGACCAGCCCTTAACCAACAGGTGTAGACCTCACAGTGAAATGCTGACTGACCAGCCCTTAACCAACAGGTGTAGACCTCACAGTGAAATGCAGACTGACCAGCCCTTAACCAACAGGTGTAGACCTCACAGTGAAATGCAGACTGACCAGCCCTTCACCAACAGGTGTAGACCTCACAGTGAAATGCAGACTGACCAGCCCTTAACCAACAGGTGTAGACCTCAGAGTGAAATGCTGACTGACCAGCCCTTCACCAACAGGTGTAGACCTCACATTGAAATGCTGACTGACCAGCCCTTCACAAACAGGTGTAGACCTCAGAGTGAAATGCTGACTGACCAGCCCTTAACCAACAGGTGTAGACCTCACAGTGAAATGCAGACTGACCAGCCCTTAACCAACAGGTGTAGACCTCAGAGTGAAATGCTGACTGACCAGAACTTAACCTACAGGTGTAGACCTCACAGTGAAATGCAGACTGACCAGCCCTTAACCAACAGGTGTAGACCTCACAGTGAAATGCAGACTGACCAGCCCTTAACCAACAGGTGTAGACCTCACAGTGAAATGCAGACTGACCAGCCCTTCACCAACAGGTGTAGACCTCACAGTGAAATGCAGACTGACCAGCCCTTAACCAACAGGTGTAGACCTCACAGTGAAATGCTGACTGACCAGCCCTTCACCAACAGGTGTAGACCTCACAGTGAAATGCTGACTGACCAGCCCTTAACCAACAGGTGTAGACCTCACAGTGAAATACAGACTGACCAGCCCTTAACCAACAGGTGTAGACCTCACAGTGAAATGCTGACTGACCAGCCCTTAACCAATAGGTGTAGACCTCAGAGTGAAATGCTGACTGACCAGCCCTTCACCAACAGGTGTAGACCTCACAGTGAAATGCTGACTGACCAGCCCTTAACCAACAGGTGTAGACCTCACAGTGAAATGCTGACTGACCAGCCCTTAACCAACAGGTGTAGACCTCACAGTGAAATGCAGACTGACCAGCCCTTAACCAACAGGTGTAGACCTCACAGTGAAATGCTGACTGACCAGCCCTTAACCAACAGGTGTAGACCTCACAGTGAAATGCTGACTGACCAGCCCTTAACCAACAGGTGTAGACCTCACAGTGAAATGCAGACTGACCAGCCCTTAACCAACAGGTGTAGACCTCACAGTGAAATGCTGACTGACCAGCCCTTAACCAACAGGTGTAGACCTCACAGTGAAATGCTGACTGACCAGCCCTTCACCAACAGGTGTAGACCTCACAGTGAAATGCAGACTGACCAGCCCTTCACCAACAGGTGTAGACCTCACATTGAAATGCAGACTGACCAGCCCTTAACCAACAGGTGTAGACCTCACAGTGAAATGCAGACTGACCAGCCCTTAACCAACAGGTGTAGACCTCACAGTGAAATGCAGACTGACCAGCCCTTCACCAACAGGTGTAGATCTCACAGTGAAATGCTGACTGACCAGCCCTTAACCAACAGGTGTAGACCTCAGAGTGAAATGCAGACTAACCAGCCCTTAACCAACAGGTGTAGACCTCACAGTGAAATGCTGACTGACCAGCCCTTAACCAACAGGTGTAGACCTCACAGTGAAATGCAGACTGACCAGCCCTTCACCAACAGGTGTAGACCTCACAGTGAAATGCAGACTGACCAGCCCTTAACCAACAGGTGTAGACCTCAGAGTGAAATGCTGACTGACCAGCCCTTCACCAACAGGTGTAGACCTCACAGTGAAATGCAGACTGACCAGCCCTTAACCAACAGGTGTAGACCTCACAGTGAAATGCAGACTGACCAGCCCTTAACCAACAGGTGTAGACCTCACAATGAAATGCAGACTGACCAGCCCTTAACCAACAGGTGTAGACCTCACAGTGAAATGCTGACTGACCAGCCCTTAACCAACAGGTGTAGACCTCACAGTGAAATGCTGACTGACCAGCCCTTAACCAACAGGTGTAGACCTAAGAATGAAATGCAGACTAACCAGCCCTTAACCAACAGGTGTAGACCTCACAGTGAAATGCAGACTGACCAGCCGTTCACCAACAGGTGTAGACCTCACAGTGAAATGCTGACTGACCAGCCCTTAACCAACAGGTGTAGACCTCACAGTGAAATGCTGACTGACCAGCCCTTAACCAACAGGTGTAGACCTCACAGTGAAATGCAGACTGACCAGCCCTTAACCAACAGGTGTAGACCTCACAGTGAAATGCTGACTGACCAGCCCTTCACCAACAGGTGTAGACCTCACAGTGAAATGCAGACTGACCAGCCCTTAACCAACAGGTGTAGACCTCACAGTGAAATGCTGACTGACCAGCCCTTAACCAACAGGTGTAGACCTCAGAGTGAAATGCTGACTGACCAGCCCTTCACCAACAGGTGTAGACCTCACATTGAAATGCTGACTGACCAGCCCTTCACCAACAGGTGTAGACCTCACAGTGAAATGCTGACTGACCAGCCCTTAACCAACAGGTGTAGACCTCACATTGAAATGCTGACTGACCAGCCCTTCACCAACAGGTGTAGACCTCACATTGAAATGCTGACTGACCAGCCCTTCACCAACAGGTGTAGACCTCACAGTGAAATGCTGACTGACCAGCCCTTAACCAACAGGTGTAGACCTCACAGTGAAATACAGACTGACCAGCCCTTAACCAACAGGTGTAGACCTCACAGTGAAATGCTGACTGACCAGCCCTTCACCAACAGGTGTAGACCTCACATTGAAATGCTGACTGACCAGCCCTTCACCAACAGGTGTAGACCTCACAGTGAAATGCTGACTGACCAGCCCTTAACCAACAGGTGTAGACCTCACAGTGAAATGCTGACTGACCAGCCCTTCACCAACAGGTGTAGACCTCACAGTGAAATGCTGACTGACCAGTCCACTGACTGAAAGTTTCTCTGAATAACCGTGTCTGCTATATGACCAAAATAGAATGTAAAACATATCTCTGTCCTCTCTGTAGGTACAGCCTGTGAGTTTGTGGTCAACACCAGTACAGCAGGACCTGGGGCCCTGGCGGTGACCATCGACGGCCCCTCCAAGGGGAAGGTGGACTGTGTTGAGTGTCCGGAGGGTTACAAGGTGACCTACACCCCCATGGCTCCAGGAAACTACTTAATCTCCATCAGATACGGAGGACCTTACCACATCGTAGGATCCCCCTTCAAGGCCAAGATCACTGGTGAGGGACCTGGACAGTGGACAGATACGCACATATACCGACCCCTCTATCTAACCCTTCTCTCTCTTTCTCTCTCTAACCCCCATCTCTCTCTCTAACCCCACCCCCCCCTCTCTCTCCCTCTTTCTCTCTCTAACCCCCATCTCTCTCTCTAACCTCTCTCTCTCCCACTCTCTCCCTGTTTGTCTCTCTTCCAGGCTCCAAGCGGGTCAGTAGCCATAGCAACCATGAGACGTCCGGCGTCATGGTCGATGCCACGACTCACTATGTCAGCTACTCCCACCAGGGAGCTCTCAGCCAATCGGACGCCAGCTGTGTGACAGCCAAGGGGCTCGGCCTATCAAAGGGTTTCATCGACCAGAAGAACAACTTCAGCGTCGACTGCAGCAAAGCAGGTGTGTGTTTAGTCTCTGTTGTGTGTGTGTGAGTATTCTATCCTGTTTTAAAGACAGGTTAATAAATGGAGTGTTGCAAGGTTCAATCACAGGGAAGACCAGAGAAATCTGGTGGGATGTCAGCTGGCAACCGTAGTGCTTCGACAATTAATATCTCAGGACGTTGTGTCCAGCTAACCCTACCCACTGCCACTGTGTCCTACTATCTCTAACCCTACCCACTGCCATTGTGTCCTACTATCTCTAACTCTACCCACTGCCATTGTGTCCTACTATCTCTAACTCTACCCACTGCCATTGTGTCCTACTATCTCTAACTCTACCTACTGCCATTGTGTCCTACTATCTCTAACCCTACCCACTGCCATTGTGTCCTACTATCTCTAACCCTACCCACTGCCATTGTGTCCTACTATCTCTAACTCTACCCACTGCCATTGTGTCCTACTATCTCTAACCCTACCCACTGCCATTGTGTCCTACTATCTCTAACCCTACCCACTACCATTGTGTCCTACTATCTCTAACCCTACCCACTGCCATTGTGTCCTACTATCTCTAACTCTACCCACTGCCATTGTGTCCTACTATCTCTAACTCTACCCACTGCCATTGTCCTACTATCTCTAACTCTACCTACTGCCATTGTGTCCTACTATCTCTAACTCTACCCACTGCCATTGTGTCCTACTATCTCTAACCCTACCCACTGCCATTGTGTCCTACTATCTCTAACCCTACCCACTGCCATTGTGTCCTACTATCTCTAACCCTACCCACTGCCATTGTGTCCTACTATCTCTAACCCTACCCACTGCCATTGTGTCCTACTATCTCTAACTCTACCCACTGCCATTGTGTCCTACTATCTAACTCTACTAATTGTGTCCTACTACCCACCCACTGCCATTGTGTCCTATTGTGTCCTACCCACTGCCATTGTGTCCTACTATCTCTAACTCTACCCACTGCCATTGTGTCCTACTATCTCTAACCCTACCCACTGCCATTGTGTCCTTGTGTCCTACTATCTCTAACTCTACCCACTGCCATTGTGTCCTACTATCTCTAACCCTACCCACTGCCATTGTCCTACTATCTCTAACTCTACCCACTGCCATTGTGTCCTACTATCTCTAACTCTACCCACTGCCATTGTGTCCTACTATCTCTAACTCTACCCACTGCCATTGTGTCCTACTATCTCTAACCCTACCATTGTGTCCTACTATCTCTAACCCTACCTACTGCCATTGTGTCCTACTATCTCTAACTCTACCTACTGCCATTGTGTCCTACTATCTCTAACTCTACCCACTGCCATTGTGTCCTACTATCTCTAACCCTACCCACTGCCATTGTGTCCTACTATCTCTAAGTCTACCATTGTGTCCTACTATCTCTAACCCTACCTACTGCCATTGTGTCCTACTATCTCTAACTCTACCCACTGCCATTGTGTCCTACTATCTCTAACTCTACCCACTGCCATTGTGTCCTACTATCTCTAACTCTACCCACTGCCATTGTGTCCTATTGTGTCCCATTGTGTCCTACTATCTCTAACTCTACCCACTGCCATTGTGTCCTACTATCTCTAACTCTACCCACTGCCATTGTGTCCTACTATCTCTAACCCTACCTACTGCCATTGTGTCCTACTATCTCTAACTCTACCCACTGCCATTGTGTCCTACTATCTCTAACTCTACCCACTGCCATTGTGTCCTACTATCTCTAACCCTACCTACTGCCATTGTGTCCTACTATCTCTAACTCTACCCACTGCCATTGTGTCCTACTATCTCTAACTCTACCCACTGCCATTGTGTCCTACTATCCTAACTATCTGCCATTGTGTCCTACTACTCCATTGTGTCCTACCCTACCCTACCCACTGCCATTGTGTCCTACTATCTCTAACTCTACCCACTGCCATTGTGTCCTACTATCTCTAACTCTACCCACTGCCATTGTGTCCTACTATCTCTAACCCTACCCACTGCCATTGTGTCCTACTATCTCTAACTCTACCCACTGCCATTGTGTCCTACTATCTCTAACTCTACCCACTGCCATTGTGTCCTACTATCTCTAACCCTACCCACTGCCATTGTGTCCTACTATCTCTACCCACTGCCATTGTGTCCTACTATCTCTAACTCTACCCACTGCCATTGTGTCCTACTATCTCTAACCCTACCCACTGCCATTGTGTCCTACTATCTCTAACTCTACCTACTGCCATTGTGTCCTACTATCTCTAACTCTACCCACTGCCATTGTGTCCTACTATCTCTAACTCTACCCACTGCCATTGTGTCCTACTATCTCTAACCCTTACCTACTGCCATTGTGTCCTACTATCTCTAACTCTACCCACTGCCATTGTGTCCTACTATCTCTAACTCTACCCACTGCCATTGTGTCCTACTATCTCTAACTCTACCCACTGCCATTGTGTCCTACTATCTCTAACTCTACCCACTGCCATTGTGTCCTACTATCTCTAACTGCCATACCCACTGCCATTGTGTCCTACTATCTCTAACTCTACCCACTGCCATTGTGTCCTACTATCTCTAACCTACCACTGCCATTGTGTCCTACTATCTCTAACTCTACCCACTGCCATTGTGTCCTACTATCTCTAACTCTACCCACTGCCATTGTGTCCTACTATCTCTAACTCTACCCACTGCCATTGTGTCCTACTATCTCTAACTCTACCCACTGCCATTGTGTCCTACTATCTCTAACTCTACCCACTGCCATTGTGTCCTACTATCTCTAACCCTACCCACTGCCATTGTGTCCTACTATCTCTAACTCTACCTCTACTGCCATTGTGTCCTACTATCTCTAACTCTACCCACTGCCATTGTGTCCTACTATCTCTAACTCTACCCACTGCCATTGTGTCCTACTATCTCTAACCCTACCCACTGCCATTGTGTCCTACTATCTCTAACTCTACCCACTGCCATTGTGTCCTACTATCTCTAACTCTACCTACTGCCATTGTGTCCTACTATCTCTAACTGCTTGTGTCCTACCCACTGCCATTGTGTCCTACTATCTCTAACTCTACCCACTGCCATTGTGTCCTACTATCTCTAACTCTACCCACTGCCATTGTGTCCTACTATCTCTAACTCTACCCACTGCCATTGTGTCCTACTATCTCTAACTCTACCCACTGCCATTGTGTCCTACTATCTCTAACTCTACCCACTGCCATTGTGTCCTACTATCTCTAACTCTACCCACTGCCATTGTGTCCTACTATCTCTAACTCTACCCACTGCCATTGTGTCCTACTATCTCTAACCCTACCCACTGCCATTGTGTCCTACTATCTCTAACTCTACCCACTGCCATTGTGTCCTACTATCTCTAACCCTACCTACTGCCATTGTGTCCTACTATCTCTAACTCTACCCACTGCCATTGTCCTACTATCTCTAACTCTACCCACTGCCATTGTCCTACTATCTCTAACTCTACCCACTGCCATTGTCCTACTATCTCTAACTCTACCCACTGCCATTGTGTCCTACTATCTCTAACTCTACCCACTGCCATTGTGTCCTACTATCTCTAACTACCTGTCCTACTATCTCTAACTCTACCCACTGCCATTGTGTCCATTGTGTCCTCTCTAACTCTACCCACTGCCATTGTCCTACTATCTCTAACTCTACCTACTGTCATTGTGTCCTACTATCTCTAACTCTACCTACTGCCATTGTGTCCTACTATCTCTAACTCTACCCACTACCATTGTGTCCTACTATCTCTAACTTTACCCACTGCCATTGTGTCCTACTATCTCTAACTCTACCTACTGCCATTGTCCTACTATCTCTAACCCTACCTACTGCCATTGTGTCCTACTATCTCTAACTCTACCCACTGCCATTGTGTCCTACTATCTCTAACTACTGCCATTGTGTCCTACTACCTACTGCCATTGTGTCCTACTATCTCTAACTCTACCCACTGCCATTGTGTCCTACTATCTCTAACTCTACCTACTGCCATTGTGTCCTACTATCTCTAACTCTACCCACTGCCATTGTGTCCTACTATCTCTACCCACTGCCATTGTGTCCTACTATCTCTACCCACTGCCATTGTGTCCTACTATCTCTAACTCTACCCACTGCCATTGTGTCCTACTATCTCTAACTCTACCCACTGCCATTGTGTCCTACTATCTCTAACTCTACCTACTGCCATTGTGTCCTACTATCTCTAACTCTACCCACTGCCATTGTGTCCTACTATCTCTAACCCTACCCACTGCCATTGTGTCCTACTATCTCTAACCCTACCCACTGCCATTGTGTCCTACTATCTCTAACTCTACCCACTGCCATTGTGTCCTACTATCTCTAACTCTACCCACTGCCATTGTGTCCTACTATCTCTAACCCTACCTACTGCCATTGTGTCCTACTATCTCTAACTCTACCCACTGCCATTGTGTCCTACTATCTCTAACCCTACCCACTGCCATTGTGTCCTACTATCTCTAACTCTACCCACTGCCATTGTGTCCTACTATCTCTAACTCTACCTACTGCCATTGTCCTCCTACTATTGTGTCCTCTAACTCTACCCACTGCCATTGTGTCCTACTATCTCTAACTCTACCCACTGCCATTGTGTCCTACTATCTCTAACCTCTACCCTACTGCCATTGTGTCCTACTATCTCTAACTCTACCCACTGCCATTGTGTCCTACTATCTCTAACTCCATTGTGTCCTACTATCCTACTGCCATTGTGTCCTACTATCTCTAACTCTACCCACTGCCATTGTGTCCTACTATCTCTAACTCTACTGCCATTGTGTCCTACTCTCTACCCCACTGCCATTGTGTCCTACTATCTCTAACTCTACCCACTGCCATTGTGTCCTACTATCTCTAACCCTACCCACTGCCATTGTGTCCTACTATCTCTAACTCTACCCACTGCCATTGTGTCCTACTATCTAACTCTATGCCATTGTGTCCTAATCTCTACCTACCCACTGCCATTGTGTCCTACTATCTCTAACTCTACCCACTGCCATTGTGTCCTACTATCTCTAACTCTACCCACTGCCATTGTGTCCTACTATCTCTAACTCTACCCACTGCCATTGTGTCCTACTATCTCTAACTCTACCCACTGCCATTGTGTCCTACTATCTCTAACTCTACCCACTGCCATTGTGTCCTACTATCTCTAACTCTACCCACTGCCATTGTGTCCTACTATCTCTAACTCTACCCACTGCCATTGTGTCCTACTATCTCTAACTCTACCTACTGCCATTGTGTCCTACTATCTCTAACCCTACCCACTGCCATTGTGTCCTACTATCTCTAACTCTACCCACTGCCATTGTGTCCTACTATCTCTAACTCTACCCACTGCCATTGTGTCCTACTATCTCTAACTCTACCTACTGCCATTGTGTCCTACTATCTCTAACTCTACCCACTGCCATTGTGTCCTACTATCTCTAACTCTACCCACTGCCATTGTGTCCTACTATCTCTAACTCTACCCACTGCCATTGTGTCCTACTATCTCTAACTCTACCCACTGCCATTGTGTCCTACTATCTCTAACTCTACCCACTGCCATTGTGTCCTACTATCTCTAACTCTACCCACTGCCATTGTGTCCTACTATCTCTAACTCTACCCACTGCCATTGTGTCCTACTATCTCTAACTCTACCCACTGCCATTGTGTCCTACTATCTCTAACTCTACCCACTGCCATTGTGTCCTACTATCTCTAACTCTACCCACTGCCATTGTCCTACTATCTCTAACTCTACCCACTGCCATTGTGTCCTACTATCTCTAACTCTACCCACTGCCATTGTGTCCTACTATCTCTAACTCTACCCACTGCCATTGTGTCCTACTATCTCTAACTCTACCCACTGCCATTGTGTCCTACTATCTCTAACTCTACCCACTGCCATTGTGTCCTACTATCTCTAACTCTACCCACTGCCATTGTGTCCTACTATCTCTAACTCTACCCACTGCCATTGTGTCCTACTCTACCACTGCCATTGTGTCCTACTATCTCTAACCCTACCCACTGCCATTGTGTCCTACTATCTCTAACTCTACCCACTGCCATTGTGTCCTACTATCTCTAACTCTACCCACTGCCATTGTGTCCTACTATCTCTAACTCTACCCACTGCCATTGTGTCCTACTATCTCTAACTCTACCCATTGTGTCATTGTGTCCTACTATTGTGTCTCTAACTCTACCCACTGCCATTGTGTCCTACTATCTCTAACTCTACCCACTGCCATTGTGTCCTACTATCTCTAACCCTACCCATTGTGTCCTATTGTGTCCTACTATCCTACTCTAACTCTACCCACTGCCATTGTGTCCTACTATCTCTAACTCTACCCACTGCCATTGTGTCCTACTATCTCTAACTCTACCCACTGCCATTGTGTCCTACTATCTCTAACTCTACCCACTGCCATTGTGTCCTACTATCTCTAACTCTACCCACTGCCATTGTGTCCTACTATCTCTAACTCTACCCACTGCCATTGTGTCCTACTATCTCTATGCCATTGTGTCCTACTAACTCTACCCACTGTGTCATTGTGTCCTATTGTGTCTATCTCTAACTCTACCCACTGCCATTGTGTCCTACTATCTCTAACTCTACCTACTGCCATTGTCCTACTATCTCTAACTCTACCCACTGCCATTGTCCTACTATCTCTAACTCTACCCACTGCCATTGTCCTACTATCTCTAACTCTACCTACTGTCATTGTGTCCTACTATCTCTAACTCTACCTACTGCCATTGTGTCCTACTATCTCTACCCACTACCATTGTGTCCTACTATCTCTAACTTTACCCACTGCCATTGTGTCCTACTATCTCTAACTCTACCCACTGCCATTGTGTCCTACTATCTCTAACTCTACCCACTGCCATTGTGTCCTACTATCTCTAACTCTACCCACTGCCATTGTGTCCTACTATCTCTAACTCTACCCACTGCCATTGTGTCCTACTATCTCTAACTCTACCCTCTACTGCCATTGTGTCCTACTATCTCTTGTGTCCTAACTCTACCTACACTGCCATTGTGTCCTACTATCTCTAACTCTACCCACTGCCATTGTGTCCTACTATCTCTAACTCTACCCACTGCCATTGTGTCCTACTATCTCTAACTCTACCCACTGCCATTGTGTCCTACTATCTCTAACTCTACCCACTGCCATTGTGTCCTACTATCTCTAACTCTACCCACTGCCATTGTGTCCTACTATCTCTACCCACTGCCATTGTGTCCTACTATCTCTAACTCTACCCACTGCCATTGTGTCCTACTATCTCTAACTCTACCCACTACCATTGTGTCCTACTATCTCTAACTCTACCTACTGCCATTGTGTCCTACTATCTCTAAGTCTACCATTGTGTCCTACTATCTCTAACTCTACCCACTGCCATTGTGTCCTACTATCTCTAACTCTACCCACTGCCATTGTGTCCTACTATCTCTAACCCTACCCACTGCCATTGTGTCCTACTATCTCTAACCCTACCCACTGCCATTGTGTCCTACTATCTCTAACTCTACCCACTGCCATTGTGTCCTACTATCTCTAACTCTACCCACTGCCATTGTGTCCTACTATGCCCCACTGCCATTGTCCTACTATCTCTAACTCTACCCACTGCCATTGTGTCCTACTATCTCTAACTCTACCCACTGCCATTGTGTCCTATTATCTCTAACTACCCACTCCATTGTGTCCTACTATCTCTAACCTACCCACTGCCATTGTGTCCTACTATCTCTAACTCTACCCACTGCCATTGTGTCCTACTATCTCTAACTCTACCCACTGCCATTGTGTCCTACTATCTCTAACCTACCCACTGCCATTGTGTCCTACTATCTCTAACTCTACCCACTGCCATTGTGTCCTACTATCTCTAACTCTACCCACTGCCATTGTGTCCTACTATCTCTAACCCTACCCACTGCCATTGTGTCCTACTATCTCTAACTCTACCCACTGCCATTGTGTCCTACTATCTCTAACTCTACCCACTGCCATTGTGTCCTACTATCTCTAACTCTACCCACTGCCATTGTGTCCTACTATCTCTAACTCTACCCACTGCCATTGTGTCCTACTATCTCTAACTCTACCCACTGCCATTGTGTCCTACTATCTCTAACTTGTGTCCTACCCACTGCCATTGTGTCCTACTATCTCTAACTCTACCCACTGCCATTGTGTCCTACTATCTCTACCCACTGCCATTGTGTCCTAATATCTCTACCCACTGCCATTGTGTCCTACTATCTCTAACTCTACCTACTGTCATTGTGTCCTACTATCTCTAACTCTACCCACTGCCATTGTGTCCTACTATCTCTAACTCTACCCACTGCCATTGTGTCCTACTATCTCTAACTCTACCCACTGCCATTGTGTCCTACTATCTCTAACTGCTTGTGTCCTACTATCCATTGTGCCATTGTGTCCTACTATCTCTAACTCTACCCACTGCCATTGTGTCCTACTATCTCTACCCACTGCCATTGTGTCCTACTATCTCTAACTCTACCCACTGCCATTGTGTCCTACTATCTCTAACTCTGCCATTGTGTCCTACTATCTCTAACCTACCTACTGCCATTGTGTCCTACTATCTCTAACTCTACCCACTGCCATTGTGTCCTACTATCTCTAACTCTACCCAACATTGTGTCCTACTATCTCCACTGCCATTGTGTCCTACTATCTCTAACTCTACCCACTGCCATTGTGTCCTACTATCTCTAACTCTACCCACTGCCATTGTGTCCTACTATCTCTAACTCTACCCACTGCCATTGTGTCCTACTATCTCTAACTCTACCCACTGCCATTGTGTCCTACTATCTCTAACTCTACCCACTGCCATTGTGTCCTACTATCTCTAACTCTACCCACTGCCATTGTGTCCTACTATCTCTAACTCTACCCACTGCCATTGTGTCCTACTATCTCTAACTCTACCTACTGCCAGTGTGTCCTACTATCTCTACCCACTGCCATTGTGTCCTACTATCTCTAACTCTACCCACTGCCATTGTGTCCTACTATCTCTAACTCTACCTACTGCCATTGTGTCCTACTATCTCTAACTCTACCCACTGCCATTGTGTCCTACTATCTCTAACTCTACCCACTGCCATTGTGTCCTACTATCTCTAACTCTACCCACTGCCATTGTGTCCTACTATCTCTAACTCTACCCACTGCCATTGTGTCCTACTATCTCTATTGTGTCCTACTCTACCCACTGCTGTCATTGTGTCCTACTATCTCTAACTCTACCCACTGCCATTGTGTCCTACTATCTCTAACTCTACCCACTGCCATTGTGTCCTACTATCTCTAACTCTACCCACTGCCATTGTGTCCTACTATCTCTAACTCTACCTACTGCCATTGTGTCCTACTATCTCTAACTCTACCCACTGCCATTGTGTCCTACTATCTCTAACTCTACCCACTGCCATTGTGTCCTACTATCTCTAACTGCCATTGTGTCCTACCTCTACTGCCATTTGTGTCCTACTATCTCTAACTCTACCCACTGCCATTGTGTCCTACTATCTCTAACTCTACCCACTGCCATTGTGTCCTACTATCTCTACCCACTGCCATTGTGTCCTACTATCTCTAACTCTACCCACTGCCATTGTGTCCTACTATCTCTAACTCTACCCACTGCCATTGTGTCCTACTATCTCTAACTCTACCCACTGCCATTGTGTCCTACTATCTCTAACTCTACCCCACTGCCATTGTGTCCTACTATCTCTAACTCTACCCACTGCCATTGTGTCCTACTATCTCTAACTCTACCCACTGCCATTGTGTCCTACTATCTCTAACTCTACCTACTGCCATTGTGTCCTACTATCTCTAACTCTACCCACTGCCATTGTGTCCTACTATCTCTAACTCTACCATTGTGTCCTACTGCCATTGTGTCCTACTATCTCTAACTCTACCCACTGCCATTGTGTCCTACTATCTCTAACTCTACCCACTGCCATTGTGTCCTACTATCTCTAACTCTACCCACTGCCATTGTGTCCTACTATCTCTAACCTACCCACTGCCATTGTGTCCTACTATCTCTAACTCTACCCACTGCCATTGTGTCCTACTATCTCTAACTCTACCCACTGCCATTGTGTCCTACTATCTCTAACTCTACCCACTGCCATTGTGTCCTACTATCTCTAACTCTACCCACTGCCATTGTGTCCTACTATCTCTAACTCTACCCACTGCCATTGTGTCCTACTATCTCTAACTCTACCCACTGCCATTGTGTCCTACTATCTCTACCCACTGCCATTGTGTCCTACCCACTGCCATTGTGTCCTACTATCTCTAACTCTACCCACTGCCATTGTGTCCTACTATCTCTAACTCTACCCACTGCCATTGTGTCCTACTATCTCTAACTCTACCCACTGCCATTGTGTCCTACTATCTCTAACTCTACCCACTGCCATTGTGTCCTACTATCTCTAACTCTACCTACTGCCATTGTGTCCTACTATCTCTAACTCTACCCACTGCCATTGTGTCCTACTATCTCTAACTCTACCCACTGCCATTGTGTCCTACTATCTCTACTGCCTCTACCCTACTGCCATTGTGTCCTACTATCTCTAACTCTACCCACTGCCATTGTGTCCTACTATCTCTAACTCTACCCACTGCCATTGTGTCCTACTATCTCTAACTCTACCCACTGCCATTGTGTCCTACTATCTCTAACTCTTGTGTCCTACTACCCACCATTGTGTCCATCTCTAACTCTACCCACTGTGTGTCCTACTATCTCTAACTCTACCCACTGCCATTGTGTCCTACTATCTCTAACCCACTGCCATTGTGTCCTACTATCTCTACTGCCACTTTGTGTCCTACTATCTCTAACTCTACCCACTGCCATTGTCCTCCTAACTATCTCTAACTCTACCTACTGCCATTGTGTCCTACTATCTCTAACTCTACCCACTGCCATTGTGTCCTACTATCTCTAACTCTACCCACTGCCATTGTGTCCTACTATCTCTAACTCTACCCACTGCCATTGTGTCCTACTATCTCTAACTCTACCCACTGCCATTGTGTCCTACTATCTCTAACTCTACCCACTGCCATTGTGTCCTACTATCTCTAACTCTACCCACTGCCATTGTGTCCTACTATCTCTAACTCTACCCACTGCCATTGTGTCCTATCTATCTCTAACCTACTATCTCTACCCACTGCCATTGTGTCCTACTATCTCTAACTCTACCCACTGCCATTGTGTCCTACTATCTCTAACTCTACCCACTGCCATTGTGTCCTACTATCTCTAACTCTACCCACTGCCATTGTGTCCTACTATCTCTAACTCTACCTACTGCCATTGTGTCCTACTATCTCTAACTCTACCCACTGCCATTGTGTCCTACTATCTCTAACTCCTACACTGCCATTGTGTCCTACTATCTCTAACTCTACCCACTGCCATTGTGTCCTACTATCTCTAACTCTACCCACTGCCATTGTGTCCTACTATCTCTAACATTGTGTCCTACCTACTGCCATTGTGTCCTACTATCTCTAACTCTACCCACTGCCATTGTGTCCTACTATCTCTAACTCTACCCACTGCCATTGTGTCCTACTATCTCTAACTCTACCCACTGCCATTGTGTCCTACTATCTCTAACTCTACCCACTGCCATTGTGTCCTACTATCTCTAACCTACCTACTGTGTCCTACTATCTCTAACTCTACTGCCATTGTGTCCTACTATCTCTAACTCTACCTACTGCCCTACTCTACCATTGTGTCCTACTATCTCTAACTCTACCCACTGCCATTGTGTCCTACTATCTCTAACTCTACCCACTGCCATTGTGTCCTACTATCTCTAACTCTACCCACTGCCATTGTGTCCTACTATCTCTAACTCTACCTACTGCCATTGTGTCCTACTATCTCTAACTCTACCCACTGCCATTGTGTCCTACTATCTCTACCCACTGCCATTGTGTCCTACTATCTCTAACTCTACCCACTGCCATTGTGTCCTACTATCTCTAACTCTACCCACTGCCATTGTGTCCTACTATCTCTAACTCTACCCACTGCCATTGTGTCCTACTATCTCTAACTCTACCCACTGCCATTGTCCTACTATCTCTAACTCTACCTACTGTCATTGTGTCCTACTATCTCTAACTCTACCCACTGCCATTGTGTCCTACTATCTCTAACTCTACCCACTGCCATTGTCCTACTATCTCTAACTGCCATTGTGTCCTACTATCTCTACCCACTGCCATTTGTGTCCTACTATCTCTAACTCTACCCACTGCCATTGTGTCCTACTATCTCTAACTCTACCCACTGCCAGTGTGTCCTACTATCTCTACCCACTGCCATTGTGTCCTACTATCTCTACCCACTGCCATTGTGTCCTACTATCTCTAACTCTACCCACTGCCATTGTGTCCTACTATCTCTAACTCTACCCACTGCCATTGTGTCCTATTGTGTCCTACTATCTCTAACTCTGCCATTGTGTCCCCACTGCCATTGTGTCCTATTGTGTCCTACCCACTGCCATTGTGTCCTACTATCTCTAACTCTACCTACTGCCATTGTGTCCTACTATCTCTAACTCTACCCACTGCCATTGTGTCCTACTATCTCTAACTCTACCCACTGCCATTGTGTCCTACTATCTCTAACTCTACCTACTGCCATTGTGTCCTACTATCTCTAACTCTACCCACTGCCATTGTGTCCTACTATCTCTAACTCTACCCACTGCCATTGTGTCCTACTATCTCTAACTCTACCCACTGCCATTGTGTCCTACTATCTCTAACTCTACCCACTGCCATTGTGTCCTACTATCTCTAACTCTACCCACTGCCATTGTGTCCTACTATCTCTAACTCTACCCACTGCCATTGTGTCCTACTATCTCTAACTCTACCTACTGCCATTGTGTCCTACTATCTCTAACTCTACCCACTGCCATGTCCTATTCTCTAACTCTACCCACTGTGTCCTACTATCTCTAACCTACCCACTGTCCATTGTGTCCTACTATCTCTAACTCTACCCACTGCCATTGTGTCCTACTATCTCTAACTCTACCTACTGCCATTGTGTCCTACTATCTCTAACTCTACCCACTGCCATTGTGTCCTACTATCTCTAACTCTACCCACTGCCATTGTGTCCTACTATCTCTAACTCTACCCACTGCCATTGTGTCCTACTATCTCTAACCTACCCACTGCCATTGTGTCCTACTATCTCTAACCTACCCACTGCCATTGTGTCCTACTATCTCTAACTCTACCCACTGCCATTGTGTCCTACTATCTCTAACTCTACCCACTGCCATTGTGTCCTACTATCTCTAACTCTACCCACTGCCATTGTGTCCTACTATCTCTAACCCTACCTACTGCCATTGTGTCCTACTATCTCTAACTCTACCCACTACCATTGTGTCCTACTATCTCTAACTCTACCCACTGCCATTGTGTCCTACTATCTCTAAGTCTACTATTGTGTCCTACTATCTCTAACCCTACCCACTGCCATTGTGTCCTACTATCTCTAACCCTACCCACTGCCATTGTGTCCTACTATCTCTAACCCTACCTACTGCCATTGTGTCCTACTATCTCTAACTCTACCCACTGCCATTGTGTCCTACTATCTCTAACTCTACCCACTGCCATTGTGTCCTACTATCTAACTAACTGCTATTGTGTCCTACTACTGCCATTGTGTCCTACTCCTACTATCTCTAACTCTACCCACTGCCATTGTGTCCTACTATCTCTAACTCTACCCACTGCCATTGTGTCCTACTATCTCTAACTCTACCCACTGCCATTGTGTCCTACTATCTCTAACTCTACCCACTGCCATTGTGTCCTACTATCTCTAACTCTACCCACTGCCATTGTGTCCTACTATCTCTAACTCTACCCACTGCCATTGTGTCCTACTATCTCTACCCACTGCCATTGTGTCCTACTATCTCTACCCACTGCCATTGTGTCCTACTATCTCTAACTCTACCCACTGCCATTGTGTCCTACTATCTCTAACTCTACCCACTGCCATTGTGTCCTACTATCTCTAACCCTACCCACTGCCATTGTGTCCTACTATCTCTAACTCTACCCACTGCCATTGTGTCCTACTATCTCTAACTCTACCTACTGCCATTGTGTCCTACTATCTCTAACTCTACCCACTGCCATTGTGTCCTACTATCTCTAACTCTACCCACTGCCATTGTGTCCTACTATCTCTAACTCTACCCACTGCCATTGTGTCCTACTATCTCTACCCACTGCCATTGTGTCCTACTATCTCTACCCACTGCCATTGTGTCCTACTATCTCTAACTCTACCCACTGCCATTGTGTCCTACTATCTCTACCCACTGCCATTGTGTCCTACTATCTCTAACTCTACCCACTGCCATTGTGTCCTACTATCTCTAACTCTACCCACTGCCATTGTGTCCTACTATCTCTAACTCTACCTACTGCCATTGTGTCCTACTATCTCTAACTCTACCCACTGCCATTGTGTCCTACTATCTCTACCCACTGCCATTGTGTCCTACTATCTCTACCCACTGCCATTGTGTCCTACTATCTCTAACTCTACCTACTGTCATTGTGTCCTACTATCTCTAACTCTACCCACTGCCATTGTGTCCTACTATCTCTAACTCTACCTACTGCCATTGTGTCCTATTGTGTCCTACCCACTCCATTGTGTCCTACTATCTCTACCCACTGCCATTGTGTCCTACTATCTCTAACTCTACCCACTGCCATTGTGTCCTACTATCTCTAACTCTACCCACTGCCATTGTGTCCTACTATCTACCCACTAACTATCTACCCACTGCCATTGTCCTCCTAACTATCTGCCATTGTGTCCTACTATCTCTCTACCTACTGCCATTGTGTCCTACTATCTCTACCCACTGCCATTGTCCTAATCTCTAACCTACCTACTGCCATTGTGTCCTACTATCTCTAACTCTACCCACTGCCATTGTGTCCTACTATCTCTAACTCTACCCACTGCCATTGTGTCCTACTATCTCTAACCCTACCCACTGCCATTGTGTCCTACTATCTCTAACTCTACCCACTGCCATTGTGTCCTACTATCTCTAACTCTACCCACTGCCATTGTGTCCTACTATCTCTAACCCTACCTGCCATTGTGTCCTACTATCTCTAACTACCCACTGCCATTGTGTCCTACTATCTCTAACTACCCACTGCCATTGTGTCCTACTATCTCTAACTCTACCCACTGCCATTGTGTCCTACTATCTCTAACTCTACCCACTGCCATTGTGTCCTACTATCTCTAACTCTACCCACTGCCATTGTGTCCTACTATCTCTAACTCTACCTACTGCCATTGTGTCCTACTATCTCTAACTCTACCCACTGCCATTGTGTCCTACTATCTCTAACTCTACCTACTGCCATTGTGTCCTACTATCTCTACCCACTGCCATTGTGTCCTACCTACCACTGCCATTGTGTCCTACTATCTCTAACTCTACCCACTGCCATTGTGTCCTACTATCTCTAACTCTACCCACTGCCATTGTCCTACTATCTCTAACTCTACCCACTGCCATTGTGTCCTACTATCTCTAACTCTACCCACTGCCATTGTGTCCTACTATCTCTAACTCTACCCACTGCCATTGTGTCCTACTATCTCTAACTCTACCCACTGCCATTGTGTCCTACTATCTCTAACTCTACCCACTGCCATTGTGTCCTACTATCTCTACCCACTGCCATTGTGTCCTACTATCTCTAACTCTACCTACTGTCATTGTGTCCTACTATCTCTAACTCTACCCACTGCCATTGTGTCCTACTATCTCTAACTCTACCCACTGCCATTGTGTCCTACTATCTCTAACTCTACCCACTGCCATTGTGTCCTACTATCTCTAACTCTACCCACTGCCATTGTGTCCTACTATCTCTAACTCTACCCACTGCCATTGTGTCCTACTATCTCTAACTCTACCCACTGCCATTGTGTCCTACTATCTCTAACTCTACCTACTGCCATTGTGTCCTACTATCTCTAACTCTACCCACTGCCATTGTGTCCTACTATCTCTAACTCTACCCACTGCCATTGTGTCCTACTATCTCTAACTCTACCCACTGCCATTGTGTCCTACTATCTCTAACTCTACCCACTGCCATTGTGTCCTACTATCTCTAACTCTACCCACTGCCATTGTGTCCTACTATCTCTAACTCTACCCACTGCCATTGTGTCCTACTATCTCTAACTCTACCCACTGCCATTGTGTCCTACTATCTCTAACTCTACCCACTGCCATTGTGTCCTACTATCTCTAACTCTACCTACTGCCATTGTGTCCTACTATCTCTAACTCTACCCACTGCCATTGTGTCCTACTATCTCTAACTCTACCTACTGCCAGTGTGTCCTACTATCTCTACCCACTGCCATTGTGTCCTACTATCTCTACCCACTGCCATTGTGTCCTACTATCTCTAACTCTACCCACTGCCATTGTGTCCTACTATCTCTAACTCTACCCACTGCCATTGTGTCCTACTATCTCTAACTCTACCCACTGCCATTGTGTCCTACTATCTCTAACTCTACCCACTGCCATTGTGTCCTACTATCTCTAACTCTACCCACTGCCATTGTGTCCTACTATCTCTAACTCTACCCATTGTGTCCTACTACTGCCATTGTGTCCTACTATCTCTAACTCTACCCACTGCCATTGTGTCCTACTATCTCTAACTCTACCCACTGCCATTGTGTCCTACTATCTCTAACTCTACCCACTGCCATTGTGTCCTACTATCTCTAACTCTACCCACTGCCATTGTGTCCTACTATCTCTAACTCTACCCACTGCCATTGTGTCCTACTATCTCTAACTCTACCCACTGCCATTGTGTCCTACTATCTCTAACTCTACCCACTGCCATTGTGTCCTACTATCTCTAACTCTACCCACTGCCATTGTGTCCTACTATCTCTAACTCTACCCACTGCCATTGTGTCCTACTATCTCTAACTCTACCTACTGCCATTGTGTCCTACTATCTCTAACCCTACCATTGTGTCCTACTATCTCTAACCCTACCATTGTGTCCTACTATCTCTAACTCTACCCACTGCCATTGTGTCCTACTATCTCTAACTCTACCCACTGCCATTGTGTCCTACTATCTCTAACTCTACCTACTGCCAGTGTGTCCTACTATCTCTACCCACTGCCATTGTGTCCTACTATCTCTACCCACTGCCATTGTGTCCTACTATCTCTAACTCTACCCACTGCCATTGTGTCCTACTATCTCTAACTCTACCCACTGCCATTGTGTCCTACTATCTCTAACCCTACCCACTGCCATTGTGTCCTACTATCTCTAACTCTACCCACTGCCATTGTGTCCTACTATCTCTAACTCTACCCACTGCCATTGTGTCCTACTATCTCTAACTCTACCCACTGCCATTGTGTCCTACTATCTCTAACTCTACCCACTGCCATTGTGTCCTACTATCTCTAACTCTACCTACTGCCATTGTGTCCTACTATCTCTAACTCTCCTGCCATTGTGTCCTACTATCTCTAACTCTACCCACTGCCATTGTGTCCTACTATCTCTAACTCTACCCACTGCCATTGTGTCCTACTATCTCTAACTCTACCCACTGCCATTGTGTCCTACTATCTCTAACTCTACCCACTGCCATTGTGTCCTACTATCTCTAACTCTACCTACTTTGTGTCCTACTATCTCTAACTCTACCCACTGCCATTGTGTCCTCCTCTAACTCTACTATCTCCTAATCTCTACCCACTGCCATTGTGTCCTACTATCTCTAACTCTACCCACTGCCATTGTGTCCTACTATCTCTAACTCTACCCACTGCCATTGTGTCCTACTATCTCTAACTCTACCCACTGCCATTGTGTCCTACTATCTCTAACTCTACCCACTGCCATTGTGTCCTACTATCTCTAACTCTACCCACTGCCATTGTGTCCTACTATCTCTAACTCTACCCACTGCCATTGTGTCCTACTATCTCTAACTCTACCCACTGCCATTGTGTCCTACTATCTCTAACTCTACCCACTGCCATTGTGTCCTACTATTGTGTCTCTAACTCTACCCACTGCCATTGTGTCCTACTATCTCTAACTCTACCCACTGCCATTGTGTCCTACTATCTCTAACTCTACCCACTTGTGTCCATTGTGTCCTACTGCCATTGTGTCTCTAATCTCTAACTCTACCCACTGCCATTGTGTCCTACTATTCTAACTCTACCCACTGCCATTGTGTCCTACTATCTCTAACTCTACCCACTGCCATTGTGTCCTACTATCTCTAACTCTACCCACTGCCATTGTGTCCTACTATCTCTAACTTGTGTCCTACTATCTCTAACTCTACCCACTGCCATTGTGTCCTACTATCTCTAACTCTACCCACTGCCATTGTGTCCTACTATCTCTAACTCTATTGTGTCCTACTACTAACTCTACCTACTGCCATTGTGTCCTACTATCTCTAACCCTACCCACTGCCATTGTGTCCTACTATCTCTAACTCTACCCACTGCCATTGTGTCCTACTATCTCTAACTCTACCCACTGCCATTGTGCCATTGTGTCCTACTATCTCTAACTCTACCCACTGCCATTGTGTCCTACTATCTCTAACTACCCACTGCCATTGTGTCCTACTATCTCTACCCACTGCCATTGTGTCCTACTATCTCTACCCACTGCCATTGTGTCCTACTATCTCTAACTCTACCCACTGCCATTGTGTCCTACTATCTCTAACTCTACCCACTGCCATTGTGTCCTACTATCTCTAACTCTACCCACTGCCATTGTGTCCTACTATCTCTAACTCTACCCACTGCCATTGTGTCCTACTATCTCTAACTCTACCCACTGCCATTGTGTCCTACTATCTCTAACTCTGCCATTGTGTCCTACTATCCATTGTGTCCTACTATCTCTAACTCTACCCACTGCCATTGTGTCCTACTATCTCTAACTCTACCCACTGCCATTGTGTCCTACTATCCATTGTGTCCTACTATCTCTACCCACTGCCATTGTGTCCTACTATCTCTAACTCTACCTACTGCCATTGTGTCCTACTATCTCTAACTCTACCCACTGCCATTGTGTCCTACTATCTCTAACCCTACCCACTGCCATTGTGTCCTACTATCTCTAACTCTACCCACTGCCATTGTGTCCTACTATCTCTAACTCTACCCACTGCCATTGTGTCCTACTATCTCTAACTCTACCCACTGCCATTGTGTCCTACTATCTCTAACTCTACCCACTGCCATTGTGTCCTACTAACTCTCCCACTCTTGTGTCCTCTATCTCCTACTGCCATTGTGTCCTACTATCTCTAACTCTACCCACTGCCATTGTGTCCTACTATCCATCCTAACTCTACCTACCACTGCCATTGTGTCCTACTATCTCTAACTCTACCCACTGCCATTGTGTCCTACTATCTCTAACTCTACCCACTGCCATTGTGTCCTACTATCTCTAACTCTACCTACTGCCATTGTGTCCTACTATCTCTAACTATCTACCCACTGTGTCCATTGTGTCCTACTATCTCTAACTCTACCCACTGCCATTGTGTCCTACTATCTCTAACTCTACCCACTGCCATTGTGTCCTACTATCTCTAACTCTACCCACTGCCATTGTTGTCCTACTATCTCTAACTCTACCCACTGCCATTGTGTCCTACTATCTCTAACTCTACCCACTGCCATTGTGTCCTACTATCTCTAACTCCTACCCACTGCCATTGTGTCCTACTATCTCTAACTCTACCCACTGCCATTGTGTCCTACTATCTCTAACTCTACCTACTGCCATTGTGTCCTACTATCTCTAACTCTACCCACTGCCATTGTGTCCTACTATCTCTAACTCTACCCACTGCCATTGTGTCCTACTATCTCTAACTCTAACCCCCACTGCCATTGTGTCCTACTATCTCTAACTCTACCCACTGCCATTGTGTCCTACTATCTCTAACTCTACCCACTGCCATTGTGTCCTACTATCTCTAACTCTACCCACTGCCATTGTGTCCTACTATCTCTAACTCTACCCACTGCCATTGTGTCCTACTATCTCTAACTCTACCCACTGCCATTGTGTCCTACTATCTCTAACTCTACCCACTGCCATTGTGTCCTACTATCTCTAACTCTACCCACTGCCATTGTGTCCTACTATCTCTAACTCTACCCACTGCCATTGTGTCCTACTATCTCTAACTCTACCTACCATTGTCCTACTGCCATTGTGTCCTACTATCTCTAACTCTACCTACTGCCATTGTGTCCTACTATCTCTAACCTCTACCTACTGCCATTGTGTCCTACTATCTAACTACCTACTGCCATTGTGTCCTACCCTAACTGCCATTGTGTCCTACTATCTAACTCTACCCACTGCCATTGTGTCCTACTATCTCTAACCCTACCCACTGCCATTGTGTCCTACTATCTCTAACCCTACCCACTGCCATTGTGTCCTACTATCTCTAACTCTACCCACTGCCATTGTGTCCTACTATCTCTAACTCTACCCACTGCCATTGTGTCCTACTATCTCTAACTCTACCCACTGCCATTGTGTCCTACTATCTCTAACTCTACCCACTGCCATTGTGTCCTACTATCTCTAACTCTACCCACTGCCATTGTGTCCTACTATCTCTAACTCTACCCACTGCCATTGTGTCCTACTATCTCTAACTCTACCCACTGCCATTGTGTCCTACTATCTCTAACTCTACCCACTGCCATTGTGTCCTACTATCTCTAACTCTACCTACTGCCATTGTGTCCTACTATCTCTAACTCTACCCACTGCCATTGTGTCCTACTATCTCTAACTCTACCCACTGCCATTGTGTCCTACTATCTCTAACTCTACCTACTGCCATTGTCCTACTATCTCTAACCCTACCTACTGCCATTGTGTCCTACTATCTCTACCCACTGCCATTGTGTCCTACTATCTCTAACTCTACCCACTGCCATTGTGTCCTACTATCTCTAACTCTACCCACTGCCATTGTGTCCTACTATCTCTAACTCTACCTACTGCCATTGTGTCCTACTATCTCTAACCCTACCCACTGCCATTGTGTCCTACTATCTCTAACTCTACCCACTGCCATTGTGTCCTACTATCTCTAACTCTACCCACTGCCATTGTGTCCTACTATCTCTAACTCTACCCACTGCCATTGTGTCCTACTATCTCTAACTCTACCCACTGCCATTGTGTCCTACTATCTCTAACTCTACCCACTGCCATTGTGTCCTACTATCTCTAACTCTACCCACTGCCATTGTGTCCTACTATCTCTAACTCTACCCACTGCCATTGTGTCCTGCTATTGTCTCCTACTGCCATTGTGTCCTACTATCTCACTGCCATTGTGTCCTACTATCTCTAACTCTACCCACTGCCATTGTGTCCTACTATCTCTAACCCTACCCACTGCCATTGTGTCCTACTATCTCTAACTCTACCCACTGCCATTGTGTCCTACTATCTCTAACTCTACCCACTGCCATTGTGTCCTACTATCTCTACTATCTCTACTCTACCCACTGCTGTGTCCTACTATCTCTACCCTGCCCACTGCCATTGTGTCCTACTATCTCTAACTCTGCCCACTGCCATTTGTGTCCTGCTATCTCTAGCTCTGCCCCACTGCCATTGTGTGTCCTGCTATCTCTAGCTCTGCCCACTGCCGTTGTCCTGCTATCTCTGGCTCTGCCCACTGCCGTTTGTGTCCTGCTATCTCTGTCTCTGCCTGCCATTGTGTGTCCTGCTATCTCTAGCCCTGCCCACTGCCGTTGTGTGTCCTGCTATCTCTACTCTGCCCACTGCCATTGTGTCCTGCTATCTCTATGCCCACTGCCATTGTGTCCTGCTATCTCTCTCTGCCCACTGCCATTTGTGTCCTGCTATCTCTAGCTCTGCCCACTGCCATTTGTCCTGCTATCTCTAATCCATTTGTGTCCTACTGCCATTGTGCCATTTGTCCTACTATCTCTAACTCTGCCCACTGCCATTGTCCTGCTATCTCTGGCTCTGCCCACTGCCATTGTGTCCTGCTATCTCTCTCTGCCCATGCCCTGCTATCTCTAACCTGCCCGCTGCCATTGTGTCCTGCTATCTCTAACTCTGCCCACCTTAGCCATTTGTGTCCTGCTATCTCTGCTCTACCTGCTGCCATTTGTCCTGCTATCTCTGCCTCTGCCCACTGCCATTGTGTCCTACTATCTCTATCTACCCCTACTCTCTAACCTGTTGTGTCCTACTATCTCTAACTCTACCCACTGCCATTTGTGTCCTACTATCTCTAACTCTACCTCTCCATTGTGTCCTACTACTCTAGCCAGTGTGTCCTACTATCTCTAACTCTACCCACTGCCATTGTGTCCTACTATCTCTAACTCTGCCTGCTCATTGTGTGTCCTGCTATCTCTAACTCTGCCCACTGCCATTGTGTCCTACTATCTCTACCCTGCCCGCTGTGTCCATTGTGTCCTGCTATCTCTACTCCCTGCCCACTGCCATTGTGTCCTGCTATCTCTGCCCTGCCCACTGCCATTGTGTCCTACTATCTCTAGCTCTGCCCACTGCCATTGTGTCCTGCTATCTCTAACTCTGCCCACTGCCATTGTGTCCTACTATCTCTACCCACTGCCATTTGTGTCCTGCTATCTCTAGCTCTGCCTGTGTCGTTCTGTCCTGCTATCTCTATCTCTACCCACTGCCATTGTGTCCTGCTATCTCTAACTCTGCCTGCTGTCCTGCTATCTCTAGCCCTGCCCTGCTATCTGCTATCTCTGCCACTGCCCGCCTTGTGTCCTGCTATCTCTGCCTGCCTACTGCCATTGTGTCCTGCTATCTCTAACTCTGCCTACTGTCATTGTGTCCTACTATCTCTATCTGCCCACTGCCATTGTCCTCCTCTATCTCTGCCCACTGCCATTTGTGTCCTGCTATCTCTGGCTCTGCCTGCTGCCATTTGTCCTGCTATCTCTAGCTCTGCCCACTGCCATTGTGTCCTGCTATCTCTGCTAACTCTGCCCCTGCTGTCATTGTGTCCTGCTATCTCTAACTCTACCTGCTGCCATTTGTCCTACTGTCTCTATCTCTGCCTGCTGCCATTGTGTCCTGCTATCTCTAACCCACCTGCTGCCCTCTGTTGTGTCCTGCTATCTCTGTCTGCCTGCTGTCATTTGTGTCCTGCTATCTCTAACCTGCCACTGCCATTGTGTCCTGCTATCTCTGCTCTGCCCGCTGCCATTGTGTCCTGCTATCTCTGTCTGCCCACTGCCGTTTTGTCCTGCTATCTCTAACTCTGCCCACTGCCATTGTGTCCTGCTATCTCTAGCTCTGCCCACTGCCATTGTGTCCTGCTATCTCTGGCCCTGCCTGCCCACTGCCATTGTGTCCTGCTATCTCTAACTCTGCCCACTGCCATTGTGTCCTGCTATCTCTGGCTCTGCCCACTGCCATTGTCCTACTATCTGCTAACTCTGGCCCTGCCTGCTGCCATTGTGTCCTACTATCTCTAACTCTGCCCACCTACCTACTGTTGTGTCCTACTATCTCTAACTCTACCCACTGCCATTGTGTCCTGCTATCTCTAGCCCTGCCTGCTACCCTTGTTGTGTCCTGCTATCTCTAACTCTGCCTGCTGCCGTTGTCCTGCTATCTCTAACTCTGCCCACTGCCGTTGTCCTGCTATCTCTAGCTCTGCCCACTGCCGTTTGTCCTGCTATCTCTAGCTCTGCCCACTGCCATTGTGTCCTGCTATCTCTAACTCTGCCCACTGCCATTTGTGTCCTACTATCTCTAACTCTGCCCACTGCCGTTGTGTCCTGCTATCTCTGGCTCTGCCCACTGCCATTTGTGTCCTGCTATCTCTAACTCTGCCCACTGCCATTGTGTCCTACTATCTCTAACTCTGCCTGCTGCCATTTGTGTCCTGCTATCTCTAGCTCTGCCCACTGCCATTGTGTCCTGCTATCTCTGCCACTGCCATTGTGTCCTGCTATCTCTGGCTCTGCCTACTGCCATTGTGTCCTGCTATCTCTGCCCACTGCCATTTGTGTCCTACTATCTCTACCCACTGCCATTTGTCCTGCTATCTCTAACTCTGCCTGCTGTCATTTGTGTCCTGCTATCTCTAACTCTGCCCACTGCCATTGTGTCCTGCTATCTCTAACTCTGCCTGCTGCCATTGTGTCCTACTATCTCTAACTCTACCTACTGCCATTGTGTCCTGCTATCTCTAACTCTGCCCACTGCCATTTGTGTCCTACTATCTCTACCCATCTGCCTGCCTACTAGGCCCACTGTCCTGCTATCTCTATCTCTACCCTGCCATTGTGTCCTGCTATCTCTACCCACTGCCATTTGTGTGGTCCTGCTATCTGTGTCCTACTATCTCTGCCTACTGTCATTGTGTCCTGCTATCTCTAACTCTGCCCACTGCCATTGTGTCCTACTATCTCTAACTCTGCCCACTGTCATTGTGTCCTACTATCTCTAACTCTGCCCACTGTCATTGTGTCCTGCTATCTCTGGCTCTGCCCACTGCCATTGTGTCCTGCTATCTCTAACTCTGCCTGCTGCCATTGTGTCCTGCTATCTCTAACCCTGCCCACTGCCATTGTGTCCTGCTATCTCTAGCTCTGCCCACTGCCATTTGTGTCCTGCTATCTCTAACCTGCCCGCCATTTGTCCTGCTATCTCTGCCTGCCCACTGCCATTGTGTCCTGCTATCTCTAACTCTGCCTGCTGCCATTGTGTCCTGCTATCTCTGCTCTGCCCGCCATTGTGTCCTGCTATCTCTAACTCTGCCTGCTGCCATTGTGTCCTGCTATCTCTAACTCTGCCCACTGCATTGTGTCCTGCTATCTCTAACTCTGCCTGCTGCCATTGTGTCCTGCTATCTCTGGCTGCCCACCCACTTGTTGTTGTCCTGCTATCTCTAACTCTGCCCACTGCCATTGTGTCCTGCTATCTCTAACTCCTACCCACTGCCATTGTGTCCTACTATCTCTAACTCTGCCCACTGCCATTGTGTCCTACTATCTCTAACTCTACCCACTGCCATTGTGTCCTGCTATCTCTAACTCTGCCCACTGCCATTGTCCTGCTATCTCTAACCCTGCCTACTGCCATTGTGTCCTCTATCTCTGGATCTGCCCAATTGCCATTGTCCTCCTGCTATCTCTAACCCTGCCCACTCTGCCATTGTGTCCTGCTATCTCTAACCTGCCTGCTGCCATTGTGTCCTAACTCTCTCTGTGCCTCCTAACTGCCGCCATTGTCCTGCCTCTGTCTGCCCACTGCCATTTGTCCTGCTATCTCTGGCTCTGCCCACTGCCATTGTCCTACTATCTCTAACTCTGCCCACTGCCATTGTGTCCTGCTATCTCTGGCTCTGCCTACTGCCATTTGTGTCCTACTATCTCTAACTCTGCCCACTGCCATTTGTGTCCTGCTATCTCTGGCCCTGCCCACTGCCGTTTGTCCTGCTATCTCTGGCTCTGCCCACTTTGTTGTGTCCTGCTATCTCTAGCTCTGCCTGCTGCCATTTGTGTCCTGCTATCTCTGGCTCTGCCCACTGCCATTGTGGTCCTGCTATCTCTGGCTCTGCCTGCCTGCCGTTCCTGCTATCTCTGCCTGCCTGCCATTTGTGTCCTGCTATCTCTAACTCTGCCCACTGCCATTGTGTCCTGCTATCTCTGGCTCTGCCTGCTGCCAGTTGTGTCCTGCTATCTCTAACTCTGCCTACTGCCATTGTGTCCTGCTATCTCTAACTCTACCCACTGCCATTGTGTCCTACTATCTCTAACCCTACCCACTGCCATTGTGTCCTACTATCTCTAACTCTGCCCACTGCCATTTGTGTCCTGCTATCTCTAACTCTGCCTGCTGCCATTGTGTCCTACTATCTCTAACTCTGCCCACTGCCATTGTGTCCTACTATCTCTAACTCTACCCACTGCCATTGTGTCCTACTATCTCTAACCTACCCACTGCCATTGTGTCCTACTATCTCTAACCTGCTGCCATTGTGTCCTACTCTATCTGCCTGCCTGCCGTTGTCCTGCTATCTCTGGCTCTGCCTGCTGCCATTGTGTCCTGCTATCTCTAACCCTACCATTGTGTCCTACTATCTCTAACTGCACCTGCCATTGTGTCCTACTATCTCTAACTCCCACAGCCGTTGTGTGTCCTATCTCTGGCCTCTGCCTGTGTGTCCTACTATCTCTAACTCTACCTAACGTTTTGTGTCCTACTATCTCTAACCTATTGTTTGTGTCCTACTATCTCTAACCCTACCATGTGTCCTACTATCTCTAACTCTACCCACTGCCATTGTGTCCTACTATCTCTAACTCTACCCACTGCCATTGTGTCCTACTATCTCTAACTCTGCCTGCTGCCATTGTGTCCTGCTATCTCTAACTCTGCCTGCTGCCGTTGTCCTGCTATCTCTGGCCCTGCCTGCTGCCGTTGTCCTGCTATCTCTAACTCTGCCCACTGCCATTTGTGTCCTACTATCTCTAACTCTGCCTACTGCCATTGTCCTGCTATCTCTAACTCTACCCACTGCCATTGTGTCCTACTATCTCTAACCCTACCCACTGCCATTGTGTCCTACTATCTCTAACTCTACCTACTGCCATTGTCCTACTATCTCTAACTCTACCTACTGCCATTGTGTCCTACTATCTCTAAGTCTACCCACTACCATTGTGTCCTACTATCTCTAACTCTACCTACTGCCATTGTGTCCTACTATCTCTAACCCTTCCTACTGTCATTGTGTCTTTGAGCAATGCAAATGGAGAAATAAACATCTATCTATTATTTTATATTTTTCTCTTGGTGAGTGTTGACGGGCCCAGGGTTAGGGTCAGTGTGTGTATTAACACTGTCCTCCCTCCAGGTCGTAACATGCTGTTGGTGGGTGTGGACGGGCCCAGGGTTCCCTGTGAGGAAGTTCTAGTGAAGCATCTTGGGAACCGTGTCTATAACATCAGCTACCAGCTCAAGGAGAAGGGAGAGTACATCCTGGTAGTGAAGTGGGGAGAACAACACATCCCTGGGAGCCCGTACCATATCATTGTCTAGACCAATCAAATTCTACCATATCACTGTTTAGACCAATCAGATTCTACCACATCACTGTTTAGACCAATCAGATTCTACCACATCACTGTTTAGACCAATCAGATTCTACCACATCACTGTCTTCACCAGGGTTCCCCAAATGGCGGCCCGGTAATTTTATTTCAAAGTTTTCTGAACAATATATAAATAAATGTTATTTAAATGTCTTATTGTTGGACATAAAAGACTAAACACAATTAAAAAAAAAAAAACCCTCACAGGTCATTTTTGGCATGCGTGTTGTCGACTCCTGGTCTAGACCAATCAGATTGGTGAATTCAGAATCCTCAAAACTAGCACTTTGTCTAGACCAATCAGAGGGTCCCAAGTCACTGTCTAACCAATCAGCGATTACAAGCTTCCAAACTCATACAACATAACCCAAACCAACCAATAATGCATAAACACTGAATATCCCTCTCTTCATCCGTCGTTCCTCCCTCCCCATCATCCCCCTATCCTCCATCCCCATCATCCCTCTCTCCTCCCTCCCCATCATTCTTCTGTCCTCCCTCCCCATCATCCCCCTATCCTCCATCCCCATCATCCGTCGTTCCTCCCTCCCCATCATTCTTCTGTCCTCCCTCCCCATCGTTCCTCTCTTCATCCGTCGTTCCTCCCTCCCCATCATTCTTCTGTCCTCCCTCCCCATCATCCCCCTATCCTCCCTCCCCATCATCCCCCTATCCTCCATCCCCATCATCCCCCTATCCTACATCCCCATCATCCCTCTATCCTCCCTCCCCATCATCCCTCTCTCGTCCCTCCCCATCATCCCCCCTATCCTCCATCCCCATCATCCCCCTCTCCTCCATCCCCATCATCCCTCTATCCTCCCTCCCCATCATCCCCATATCCTCCCTCCCCATCATCCCTCTATCCTCCCTCCCCATCATCCCCATATGCTCCTCCCCATCATCCCTCTATCCCCATCATCCTCCATCCCCATCATCCTCCATCCCTCTATCCTCCCTCCCCATCATCCCTCTATCCTCCCTCCCCATCATCCCTCTATCCTCCTCCCCATCATCCCTCTATCCTCCCTCCCCATCATCCCTCTATCCTCCATCCCTCTATCCTCCCTCCCCATCATCCCTCTATCCTCCCTCCCCATCATCCCTCTATCCTCCCTCCCCATCATTCCTCTCTTCATCCCTCTGTCCTCCCTCCCCATCATTCCTCTCTTCATCCCTCTGTCCTCCCTCCCCATCATTCCTCTCTTCATTCCTCTATCCTCCCTCCCCATCTTTCCTGTATCCTCCCTCCCCATCATTCCTGTATCCTCCCTCCCCATCATTCCTCTCTTCATCCCTCTATCCTCCCTCCCCATCATTCCTCTCTTCATCCCTCTATCCTCCCTCCCCATCATCCCTCTATCCTCCCTCCCCATCATCCCTCTATCCTCCCTCCCCATCATTCCTCTCTTCATCCCTCTATCCTCCCTCCCCATCATCCCTCTATCCTCCCTCCCCCATCATCCCTCTATCCTCCCTCCCCATCATCCCTCTATCCTCCCTCCCCATCATTCCTGTATCCTCCCTCCCCATCATTCCTCTCTTCGTCCCTCTGTCCTCCCTCCCCATCATCCCTCTATCCTCCCTCCCCATCATTCCTCTATCCTCCCTCCCCATCATTCCTCTATCCTCCCTCCCCATCATTCCTCTATCCTCCCTCCTCATCATTCCTCTCTTCATCCCTCTGTCCTCCCTCCCCATCATTCCTCTATCCTCCCTCCCCATCATTCCTCTCTTCATCCCTCTGTCCTCCCTCCCCATCATCCCTCTATCCTCCCTCCCCATCATTCCTCTATCCTCCCTCCCCATCATTCCTCTCTTCATTCCTCTATCCTCCCTCCCCATCATTCCTCTCTTCATCCCTCTGTCCTCCCTCCCCATCATTCCTCTCTTCATCCCTCTGTCCTCCCTCCCCATCATTCCTCTCTTCATTCCTCTATCCTCCCTCCCCATCTTTCCTGTATCCTCCCTCTCTTCACCCCTCTGTCCTCCCTCTGTCCTCCCTACCCATCATTCCTCTCTTCATTCCTCTGTCCTTCCTCCCCATCATTCCTCTTTCCTCCCTCCCCATCATAATTATTATCAGTTATAGAGGAGAAACATGCACCTTTTTATTACTGTAACTAGCTTAGCAACATGTAGCTTCCTTTCCCCACACAGTGATTAGATGTGTGCAAGTGCTAGCCTAGTATTGTATAGTGTGTTGGTATAGGGGTTTGCTTAGCGTAGCATAGTATATTGGTATAGAGATTAGCCTAATGCTAGTCCAGTGTGTTCATAATGCTAATTTTAACACGTTTTATTTTAGCTTCTGCTAGTGTGGCTTGGTGTTAGCCTGTCTTAACCAATTACTAGTATTGAATAATAACTGTAATGTTAGTAGTATTGAATAATAACTGTAACGTTAGTAGTATTGAATAATAACTGTAACGTTAGTAGTATTGAATAATAACTGATACAGTAGTATCAGTCCTTTAGGTTTGTTAGTCAGTATTCCAGAACAAAAAATAACCTTGTCTGTTAAAGGGCTTTAGAGTGTTTTTGTTAGACAGTATTTTAATACACAATAAAGATGTGTAAGTATTTTTCTGTCAAGGTAAATGTGGATGTTTTTACTCTCTCCAAACACACACACACACACACACTAGAGACATCACACACACACTAGAGACATCACACACACACACACACACACACTAGAGACATCACACACACACACACACACACACACACTAGAGACATCACACACACACTAGAGACATCACACACACACACACACACTAGAGACATCACACACACACACACACACACACTAGAGACATCACACACACACACACTAGAGACATCACACACTAGAGACATCACACACACACACACACACACTAGAGACATCACACACACACACACACTAGAGACATCACACACACACACACACTAGAGACATCACACACACACACACACTAGAGACATCACACACACACACACACTAGAGACATCACACACACACACACACATACACTGGAGACATCACGCACACACACACACACTAGAGACATCACGCACACACACACACACTAGAGACATCACACACACACACACACACACACTAGAGACATCACACACACACACACTAGAGACATCACACACACACACTAGAGACATCACACACACACACACACACACTAGAGACATCACACACACACACACACACACTAGAGACATCACACACACACACACACACACACACACTAGAGACATCACACACACACACACACACACACACACTAGAGACATCACACACACACTAGAGACATCACACACACACACACACTAGAGACATCACACACACACACACACACACACACACTAGAGACATCACACACACACACACACACACACACTAGAGACATCACACACACACACACACACACACACACACACACACACACACACACACACTAGAGACATCACACACACACTAGAGACATCACACACACACACACACTAGAGACATCACGCACACACACACACACACACTGGAGACATCACGCACACACACACACACTAGAGACATCACACACACACACACACACACACTAGAGACATCACACACACACTAGAGACATCACACACACACACACTAGAGACATCACACACACACACTAGAGACATCACACACACACACTAGAGACATCACACACACACACTAGAGACATCACACACACACACACACACACTAGAGACATCACACACACACACTAGAGACATCACACACACACACTAGAGACATCACACACACACACACTAGAGACATCACACACACACACACTAGAGACATCACACACTAGAGACATCACACACACACACTAGAGACATCACACACACACACACTAGAGACATCACACACACACAACCAGTACACACAACCAGTAGGTCACATGTCAGTACATACACACAACCAGTAGGTCACATGTCAGTACAGACACACCAGTAGGTCACATGTCAGTACATACACACAACCAGTAGGTCACATGTCAGTACACACAACCAGTAGGTCACATGTCAGTACATACACACAACCAGTAGGTCACATGTCAGTACATACACACAACCAGTAGGTCACTTGTCAGTACAGACAACCAGTAGGTCACATGTCAGTACATACAACCAGTAGGTCACATGTCAGTACACACAACCAGTATGTCACATGTCAGTACATACACACAACCAGTATGTCACATGTCAGTACACACAACCAGTAGGTCACATGTCAGTACACACACACAACCAGTAGGTCACATGTCAGTACACACAACCAGTAGGTCACATGTCAGTACACACAACCAGTAGGTCACATGTCAGTACACACAACCAGTAGGTCACATGTCAGTACACACAACCAGTAGGTCACATGTCAGTACATACAACCAGTAGGTCACATGTCAGTACATACACACAACCAGTAGGTCACATGTCAGTACATACATACAACCAGTAGGTCACATGTCAGTACATACATACAACCAGTAGGTCACATGTCAGTACACACAACCAGTAGGTCACATGTCAGTACAGACACACAACCAGTAGGTCACATGTCAGTACACACACACAACCAGTAGGTCACATGTCAGTACACACAACCAGTAGGTCACATGTCAGTACAGACACACAACCAGTAGGTCACATGTCAGTACATACACACAACCAGTAGGTCACATGTCAGTACACACAACCAGTAGGGCACATGTCAGTACATACACACAACCAGTAGGTTACATGTCAGTACACACAACCAGTAGGTCACATGTCAATACACACAACCAGTAGGTCACATGTCAGTACACACAACCAGTAGGTCACATGTCAGTACATACACACAACCAGTAGGTCACATGTCAGTACATACACACAACCAGTAGGTCACATGTCAGTACATACACACAACCAGTAGGTCACATGTCAGTACATACACACAACCAGTAGGTCACATGTCAGTACATACACACAACCAGTAGGTCACATGTCAGTACACACAACCAGTAGGTCACATGTCAGTACATACACACAACCAGTAGGTCACATGACAGTACACACAACCAGTAGGTTACATGACAGTACACACAACAAGTACACACAACCAGTAGGTCACATGTCAGTACACACAACCAGTAGGTCACATGTCAGTACATACACACAACCAGTAGGTCACATGTCAGTACATACACACAACCAGTAGGTCACATGTCAGTACATACACACAACCAGTAGGTCACATGTCAGTACATACAACCAGTAGGTCACATGTCAGTACACACAACCAGTAGGTCACATGTCAGTACATACAACCAGTAGGTCACATGTCAGTACATACACACAACCAGTAGGTCACATGTCAGTACATACACACAACCAGTAGGTCACATGTCAGTACATACACACAACCAGTAGGTCACATGTCAGTACAGACAACCAGTAGGTCACATGTCAGTACACACAACCAGTAGGTCACATGTCAGTACATACACACAACCAGTAGGTCACATGTCAGTACAGACAACCAGTAGGTCACATGTCAGTACACACAACCAGTAGGTCACATGTCAGTACACACAACCAGTAGGTCACATGTCAGTACATACAACCAGTAGGTCACATGTCAGTACAGACAACCAGTAGGTCACATGTCAGTACACACAACCAGTAGGTCACATGTCAGTACACACAACCAGTAGGTCACATGTCAGTACACACAACCAGTAGGTCACATGTCAGTACACACAACCAGTAAGTCACATGTCAGTACATACAACCAGTAGGTCACATGTCAGTACATACAACCAGTAGGTCACATGTCAGTACAGACAACCAGTAGGTCACATGTCAGTACACACAACCAGTAGGTCACATGTCAGTACACACAACCAGTAGGTCACATGTCAGTACACACAACCAGTAGGTCACATGTCAGTACAGACAACCAGTAGGTCACATGTCAGTACACACAACCAGTAGGTCACATGTCAGTACATACAACCAGTAGGTCACATGTCAGTACACACAACCAGTAGGTCACATGTCAGTACATACACACAACCAGTAGGTCACATGTCAGTACATACTCACAACCAGTAGGTTACATGTCAGTACATACACACAACCAGTAGGTCACATGTCAGTACATACAACCAGTAGGTCACATGTCAGTACATACACACAACCAGTAGGTCACATGTCAGTACATACACACAACCAGTAGGTCACATGTCAGTACATACACACAACCAGTAGGTCACATGTCAGTACATACACACAACCAGTAGGTCACATGTCAGTACATACACACAACCAGTAGGTTACATGTCAGTACATACACACAACCAGTAGGTCACATGTCAGTACACACAACCAGTAGGTCACATGTCAGTACATACACACAACCAGTAGGTCACATGTCAGTACATACAACCAGTAGGTCACATGTCAGTACATACACACAACCAGTAGGTCACATGTCAGTACACACAACCAGTAGGTCACATGTCAGTACCTACAACCAGTAGGTCACATGTCAGTACATACAACCAGTAGGTCACATGTCAGTACACACAACCAGTAGGTCACATGTCAGTACATACACACAACCAGTAGGTTACATGTCAGTACATACACACAACCAGTAGGTCACATGTCAGTACATACTCACAACCAGTAGGTTACATGTCAGTACATACACACAACCAGTAGGTCACATGTCAGTACATACAACCAGTAGGTCACATGTCAGTACATACACACAACCAGTAGGTCACATGTCAGTACATACACACAACCTGTAGGTCACATGTCAGTACATACACACAACCAGTAGGTCACATGTCAGTACATACACACAACCAGTAGGTCACATGTCAGTACATACACACAACCAGTAGGTTACATGTCAGTACATACACACAACCAGTAGGTCACATGTCAGTACACACAACCAGTAGGTCACATGTCAGTACATACACACAACCAGTAGGTCACATGTCAGTACATACAACCAGTAGGTCACATGTCAGTACATACACACAACCAGTAGGTCACATGTCAGTACACACAACCAGTAGGTCACATGTCAGTACCTACAACCAGTAGGTCACATGTCAGTACATACAACCAGTAGGTCACATGTCAGTACACACAACCAGTAGGTCACATGTCAGTACACACAACCAGTAAGTCACATGTCAGTACATACAACCAGTAGGTCACATGTCAGTACACACAACCAGTAGGTCACATGTCAGTACCTACAACCAGTAGGTCACATGTCAGTACAGACAACCAGTAGGTCACATGTCAGTACACACAACCAGTAGGTCACATGTCAGTACACACAACCAGTAGGTCACATGTCAGTACACACAACCAGTAGGTCACATGTCAGTACAGACAACCAGTAGGTCACATGTCAGTACACACAACCAGTAGGTCACATGTCAGTACACACAACCAGTAGGTCACATGTCAGTACACACAACCAGTAGGTCACATGTCAGTACATACACACAACCAGTAGGTTACATGTCAGTACATACACACAACCAGTAGGTCACATGTCAGTACATACACACAACCAGTAGGTTACATGTCAGTACATACACACAACCAGTAGGTCACATGTCAGTACATACAACCAGTAGGTCACATGTCAGTACATACACACAACCAGTAGGTCACATGTCAGTACATACACACAACCAGTAGGTCACATGTCAGTACATACACACAACCAGTAGGTCACATGTCAGTACATACACACAACCAGTAGGTCACATGTCAGTACATACACACAACCAGTAGGTTACATGTCAGTACATACACACAACCAGTAGGTCACATGTCAGTACACACAACCAGTAGGTCACATGTCAGTACATACACACAACCAGTAGGTCACATGTCAGTACATACAACCAGTAGGTCACATGTCAGTACATACACACAACCAGTAGGTCACATGTCAGTACACACAACCAGTAGGTCACATGTCAGTACATACAACCAGTAGGTCACATGTCAGTACACACAACCAGTAGGTCACATGTCAGTACATACAACCAGTAGGTCACATGTCAGTACACACAACCAGTAGGTCACATGTCAGTACATACAACCAGTAGGTCACATGGGGGAGAGGTGTTGCTTTATTTGTAAAAAAAAAAAAAAAAAGTTTTGCTGTTCACTTGCACTAAGATGGAAAGGAGTTCCATGCTCTGTATGTTTACTTGAATTTGTTCTGGACCTAGGGACTGTGAAAATACCCCTGGTGGCATAAGTGTGTGTGGCAGTGCTGTGTGTAAGTCGACTATGCAAACAATTTGGAATTTCCAACACAATGTTTTTTTATAAAAAGAAGAAGTAACTTACTCTTTCCTCAACTCTCAGCGAAGAGAGACTGGCCAAGAGAGACTGATGAGCTGACATGGTAAGAATATGTTGTTCTGCCCCTGAACACAGCAGTTAACCCACTGTTCCTAGGCCATCATTGTAAATACGTTCTCACTTGCCTAGTTAAATAAAGTTAAAAAAAATTACAGACAGATCTCTCACCATTTTTACAACCATTAAATCTATATGTTTTGACCATAACAGTTTACAAGGAATGACTTTAGCTTCCCTCCAGGTCTGAGGGTACACACTTTCTAGTAGGCTTAAATTGAAGATATGGCAAATGGTAGTGACAATATCGTCCACAATTTTCCTCAGTAATTTTACATCCAAGTTGTCAGACCCAGTGGCTTGTCATTGTTGATAGACAACAATAATATGTTCACCTCTTCCACACTGACTTTACTGAATTCAAAAGTACAGTTCTTGTCTTTCATAATTTGGTCCGATATACTTGGATGAGTAAGTGTCAGCGTTTGTTGCTGGCATGTCATCCCTAAATTTGCTAATCTTGCCAATGAAAAAGTAATTAAAGTAGTTGACAATATCAGTGTTTTTTGTGATGAATGAGCCATCTGATTCAATAAATGATAGAGTCGAGTTGGCTTTTTCCCCCCAAAATGTAATTTAAGGTGCTCCAAAACTTTTTACTATCATTCTTTATATAATTTACCTTTGTTTCATAGTATAGTTTATTTTTTATTTAGCTTAGTGAAAGGATTTCTCAATTTGCAGTAAGTTTGCCAATCAGTTGGGCTGCCAGACTTATTTGCCATTCCTTTTGCCTCATCCCTCTCAACCATACAATTTTTCAATTCCTCATCAATCCAAAGGGATTCAGGGTAATTTCCTTAATGGGTGCGTGCTTATCAGTAACTGGAATAAGCAATTACATAACTGCGTCAAGTGTAGTGCCTGGTTGCTCCTCATTACACAGCACAGACCAGGAGCGTCTGGTTGCTCCTCATTACACAGACCAGCAAATATTATTTACATCATCAACATATGAATCACTACAAAACTTATTGTATGACCTCTAATACACTACATTAGACCTTTGGTTTTCCTGGCTTCTATATATCGTCCTATGGATGTGGAGACCTTCCATCCTCTCAGGGGAATGTATGAATTATGGTTGGATCAGAATCACTGTTATAATCATTGGCCAGCACAGAGAATTAAGTAAAACCACAAGTCCAAATCCCTATCTCCATCCATGGCTAATTTAGGAAAGGGACAATTTTAGCTAGCTGGCTAGTTAGCTACGGAGGAAACAACACAACGAGATGCAGGTTGTTGCCATATTGTTCTTGATGTGAAGTCAAATCCAAACGGGCTTCCCTTGATACTTTGTTTTGGTGCGCCAGGACCATTCACAGTTCATCTCAATGCTGATTGGCTATTATTATATACTTTGTTATCAAGGGAGGCAAAATGCTCGCTGGCTTTCCTTGCTGTCAATGGTACACACGGCAACAATGTCATACTCATTTTGACCACACAGCATCAGATAGATGGCCTACACGTAGAACAGAGGAGTGGTTTCGCTCACTTGGATGCTTTTTTCCGGTGAGATACATTCAGCAAATTGAAGGACAATTATGAAACACAGACGCACTTCTCAGTAGTTGGTATTCAGACATACGTTATGCAGGTGCATAATGGGCTTTGCAGGTCCCTTGTGCTGAATACATTTAATTAAACCGCTGAAAACCCTTCCACTTCGTTGGCCAACACATTTACTCATGGAGTTTTCATTCAATAGGGTTTTCAGTATGTTTATCTAAAGCCATCTCTTTAATTCAACATTTCTCAATACTCACTAGAATATGTGGAGAGAAGGGTTCAGATTATGTGGCAAGAAGGGTTCAGAATATGTGGAGAGAAGGGTTCAGATTATGTGGAGAGAAGGGTTCTGAATCAAATCAAATAAATAAAATCAAAGTTTTCTAGTTACATGTGCTGAATACAACAGACCTTTTTGTGAAATGCTTACTTACGAGCCCTTAACCAACAAAAAGATAGAAAGTAAGAATAAGAAATAAAAGTAACAAGTAATTAAAAAGCAGCAGTAAAATAACAAGAGCGAGACTATACAAAGGGGGAATATATGACTAGGGTGGCTGGAGTCGTTGACAATTTGTAGGGCCTTCCTTTGACACCGCTTGGTGTAGAGGTCCTGGATGGCAGGAAGCTTGGCCCCAGTGATGTACTGGGCCGTACGCACTGCCCTTTGTAGTGCCTTGCAGTTTGAGGCCAAGGAGTTGCCATACCAGGCAGGATGCAACTCGATGGTGCAGCTGTAGAACCTTTTGAGGATCTGGGGACCCATGCCAAATCTTTTCAGTCTCCCGAGGGGGAACAGGCCAGTATATCTACCTGGTCTGTCATAATATAATAGAGACAGTAGATCTAGCTGGTCTGTCATAGTATAATAGAGACAGTAGATCTAGCTGGTCTGTCATAATATAATAGAGACAGTAGATCTAGCTGGTCTGTCATAATATAATAGAGACAGTAGATCTAGCTGGTCTGTCATAATATAATAGAGACAGTAGATCTAGCTGGTCTGTCATAATATAATAGAGACAGTAGATCTAGCTGGTCTGTCATAATATAATAGAGACAGTAGATCTAGCTGGTCTGTCATATTATAATAGAGACAGTGGATCTAGCTGGTCTGTCATAATATAATAGACAGTAGATCTAGCTGGTCTGTCATAATATAATAGACAGTAAGTAGATCTAGCTGGTCTGTCATAATATAATAGAGACAGTAGATCTAGCTGGTATGTCACAATATAATAGAGACAGTAGATCTAGCTGGTCTGTCATAATATAATAGAGACAGTAGATCTAGCTGGTCTGTCATAATATAATAGAGACAGTAGATCTAGCTGGTCTGTCATAATATAATAGAGACAGTAGATCTAGCTGGTCTGTCATAATATAATAGAGACAGTAGATCTAGCTGGTCTGTCATAATATAATAGAGACAGTAGATCTAGCTGGTCTGTCATAATATAATAGAGACAGTAGATCTAGCTGGTCTGTCATAATATAATAGAGAGACAGTAGATCTGGCTGGTCTGTCATAATATATAATAGAGACAGTAGATCTAGCTGGTCTGTCATAATATAATAGAGACAGATCTAGAGGTCTGTAGATCTAGCTGGTCTGTCATAATATAATAGAGACAGTAGATCTAGCTGGTCTGTCATAATATAATAGAGACAGTAGATCTAGCTGGTCTGTCATAATATAATAGAGACAGTAGATCTAGCTGGTCTGTCATAATATAATAGAGACAGTAGATCTAGCTGGTCTGTCATAATATAATAGAGACAGTAGATCTAGCTGGTCTGTCATAATATAATAGAGACAGTAGATCTAGCTGGTCTGTCATAATATAATAGAGACAGTAGATCTAGCTGGTCTGTCATAATATAATAGAGACAGTAGATCTAGCTGGTCTGTCATAATATAATAGAGACAGTAGATCTAGCTGGTCTGTCATAATATAATAGAGACAGTAGATCTAGCTGGTCTGTCATAATATAATAGAGACAGTAGATCTAGCTGGTCTGTCATAATATAATAGAGACAGTAGATCTAGCTGGTCTGTCATATATATAATAGAGACAGTAGATCTAGCTGGTCTGTCATAATATAATAGAGACAGTAGATCTAGCTGGTCTGTCATAATATAATAGAGACAGTAGATCTAGCTGGTCTGTCATAATATAATAGAGACAGTAGATCTAGCTGGTCTGTCATAATATAATAGAGACAGTAGATCTAGCTGGTCTGTCATAATATAATAGAGACAGTAGATCTAGCTGGTCTGTCATAATATAATAGAGACAGTAGATCTAGCTGGTCTGTCATAATATAATAGAGACAGTAGATCTAGCTGGTCTGTCATAATATAATAGAGACAGTAGATCTAGCTGGTCTGTCATAATATAATAGAGACAGTAGATCTAGCTGGTCTGTCATAATATAATAGAGACAGTAGATCTAGCTGGTCTGTCATAATATAATAGAGACAGTAGATCTAGCTGGTCTGTCATAATATAATAGAGACAGTAGATCTAGCTGGTCTGTCATAATATAATAGAGACAGTAGATCTAGCTGGTCTGTCATAATATAATAGAGACAGTAGATCTAGCTGGTCTGTCATAATATAATAATAGAGACAGTAGATCTAGCTGGTCTGTCATAATATAATAGAGACAGTAGATCTAGCTGGTCTGTCATAATATAATAGAGACAGTAGATCTAGCTGGTCTGTCATAATATAATAGAGACAGTAGATCTAGCTGGTCTGTCATAATATAATAGAGACAGTAGATCTAGCTGGTCTGTCATAATATAATAGAGACAGTAGATCTAGCTGGTCTGTCATAATATAATAGAGACAGTAGATCTAGCTGGTCTGTCATAATATAATAGAGACAGTAGATCTAGCTGGTCTGTCATAATATAATAGAGACAGTAGATCTAGCTGGTCTGTCATAATATAATAGAGACAGTAGATCTAGCTGGTCTGTCATAATATAATAGAGACAGTAGATCTAGCTGGTCTGTCATAATATAATAGAGACATAGAGACAGTAGATCTAGCTGGTCTGTCATAATATAATAGAGACAGTAGATCTAGCTGGTCTGTCATAATATAATAGAGACAGTAGTAGATCTAGCTGGTCTCTGTCATAATATAATAGAGACAGTAGATCTAGCTGGTCTGTCATAATATAATAGAGACAGTAGATCTAGCTGGTCTGTCATAATATAATAGAGACAGTAGATCTAGCTGGTCTGTCATAATATAATAGAGACAGTAGATCTAGGTCTGTGTCATAATATAATAGAGACAGTAGATCTAGCTGGTCTGTCATAATATAATAGAGACAGTAGATCTAGCTGGTCTGTCATAATATAATAGAGACAGTAGATCTAGCTGGTCTGTCATAATATAATAGAGACAGTAGATCTAGCTGGTCTGTCATAATATAATAGAGACAGTAGATCTAGCTGGTCTGTCATAATATAATAGAGACAGTAGATCTAGCTGGTCTGTCATAATATAATAGAGACAGTAGATCTAGCTGGTCTGTCATAATATAATGAGACAGAGAGAGATCTAGCTGGTCTGTCATAATATAATAGAGACAGTAGATCTAGCTGGTCTGTCATAATATAATAGAGACAGTAGATCTAGCTGGTCTGTCATAATATAATAGAGACAGTAGATCTAGCTGGTCTGTCATAATATAATAGAGACAGTAGATCTAGCTGGTCTGTCATATTATAATAGAGATAGAGACAGTAGATCTAGCTGGTCTGCCATAATATAATAGAGAAAGCAGATCTAGCTGGTCTGTCATAATATAATAGAGACAGTAGATCTAGCTGGTCTGTCATAATATAATAGAGACAGAGACAGTAGATCTAGCTGGTCTGTCATAATATAATAGAGACAGTAGATCTAGCTGGTCTGTCATAATATAATAGAGACAGTAGATCTAGCTGGTCTGTCATAATATAATAGAGACAGTAGATCTAGCTGGTCTGTCATAATATAATAGAGACAGTAGATCTAGCTGGTCTGTCATAATATAATAGAGACAGTAGATCTAGCTGGTCTGTCATAATATAATAGAGACAGTAGATCTAGCTGGTCTGTCATAATATAATATAATAGAGACAGTAGATCTAGCTGGTCTGTCATAATATAATAGAGACAGTAGATCTAGCTGGTCTGTCATAATATAATAGAGACAGTAGATCTAGCTGGTCTGTCATAATATAATAGAGACAGTAGATCTAGCTGGTCTGTCATAATATAATAGAGACAGTAGATCTAGCTGGTCTGTCATAATATAATAGAGACAGTAGATCTAGCTGGTCTGTCATAATATAATAGAGACAGTAGATCTAGCTGGTCTGTCATAATATAATAGAGACAGTAGATCTAGCTGGTCTGTCATAATATAATAGAGACAGTAGATCTAGCTGGTCTGTCATAATATAATAGAGACAGTAGATCTAGCTGGTCTGTCATAATATAATAGAGACAGTAGATCTAGCTGGTCTGTCATAATATAATAGAGACAGTAGATCTAGCTGGTCTGTCATAATATAATAGAGACAGTAGATCTAGCTGGTCTGTCATAATATAATAGAGACAGTAGATCTAGCTGGTATGTCATAATATAATAGACACAGTAGATCTAGCTGGTCTGTCATAATATAATAGAGACAGTAGATCTAGCTGGTCTGTCATAATATATAATAGTAAATCTAGCTGGTCTGTCATTATATAATAGAGACAGTAGATCTAGCTGGTCTGTCATAATATAATAGAGACAGTAGATCTAGCTGGTCTGTCATAATATAATAGAGACAGTAGATCTAGCTGGTCTGTCATAATATAATAGAGACAGTAGATCTAGCTGGTCTGTCATTATATAATAGAGACAGTAGATCTAGCTGGTCTCTCATAGTATAATAGAGACAGTAGATCTAGCTGGTCTGTCATAATTTAATAGAGACATAGACAGTAAATCTAGCTGGTCTGTCATATTAGAATAGAGACAGTAGATCTAGCTGCTATGTCATAGTATAATAGAGACAGTAGATCTAGCTGGTCTCTCATAGTATAATAGCGACAGTAGATCTAGTTGGTCTCTCATAATATAATAGAAACAGTAGATCTAGCTGGTCTGTCATAATATAATAGAGACAGTAGATCTAGCTGGTCTGTCATAATATAATAGAGACAGTAGATCTAGCTGGTCTGTCATAATATAATAGAGACAGTAGATCTAGCTGGTCTGTCATAATATAATAGAGACAGTAGATCTAGCTGGTCTGTCATAATATAATAGAGACAGTAGATCTAGCTGGTCTGTCATAATATAATAGAGACAGTAGATCTAGCTGGTCTGTCATAATATAATAGAGACAGTAGATCTAGCTGGTCTGTCATAATATAACAGAGACAGTAGATCTAGCTGGTCTATCATAAAATAATAGAGACAGTAGATCTAGCTGGTCTCTCATAATATAATAGAGACAGTAGATCTAGCGGGTCTGTCATTATATAATAGAAAGAGACAGTAGATCTAGCTGGTCTGTCATTATATAATAGAGACAGAGACAGTAGATCTAGCTGGTTTGTCATAATATAATAGAGATGATAGATCTAGCTGGTCTGTCATAATATAACAGAGACAGTATATCTAGCTGGTCTGTCATGAAATAGAGACAGTAGATCTAGCTGGTCTGTCATAATATAATAGAGACAGTAGATCTAGCTGGTCTGTCATAATATAATAGAGACAGTAGATCTAGCTGGTCTGTCATAATATAATAGAGACAGTAGATCTAGCTGGTCTAGATCTAGCTGGTCTGTCATAATATAACAGAGACAGTATATCTAGCTGGTCTGTCATGAAATAGAGACAGTAGATCTAGCTGGTCTGTCATAATATAATAGAGACAGTAGATCTAGCTGGTCTGTCATAATATAATAGAGACAGTAGATCTAGCTGGTCTGTCATAATATAGAGACAGCAGATCTAGCTGGTCTGTCATAATAGAATAGAGACCGTAGATCTAGCTGGTCTGTCATAATAGAATAGAGACCGTAGATCTAGCTGGTCTGTCATTATATAATAGAGACAGTAGATCTATGTGGTCTGTCATAATATAAAGAGACAGTAGATCTAGCTGGTCTGTCATAATATAATAGAGACAGTAGATCTAGCTGGTCTGTCATAATATAATAGAGACAGTAGATCTAGCTGGTCTGTCATATATAATAGAGACAGTAGATCTAGCTGGTCTGTCATAATATAATAGAGACAGTAGATCTAGCTGGTCTGTCATAATATAATAGAGACAGTAGATCTAGCTGGTCTGTCATAATATAATAGAGACAGTAGATCTAGCTGGTCTGTCATAATATAATAGAGACAGTAGATCTAGCTGGTCTGTCATAATATAATAGAGACAGTAGATCTAGCTGGTCTGTCATAATATAATAGAGACAGTAGATCTAGCTGGTCTGTCATAATATAATAGAGACAGTAGATCTAGCTGGTCTGTCATAATATAATAGAGACAGTAGATCTAGCTGGTCTGTCATAATATAATAGAGACAGTAGATCTAGCTGGTCTGTCATAATATAATAGAGACAGTAGATCTAGCTGGTCTGTCATAATATAATAGAGACAGTAGATCTAGCTGGTCTGTCATAATATAATAGAGACAGTAGATCTAGCTGGTCTGTCATAATATAATAGACAGTAGATCTAGCTGGTCTGTCATAATATAATAGAGACAGTAGATCTAGCTGGTCTGTCATAATATAATAGAGACAGTAGATCTAGCTGGTCTGTCATAATATAATAGAGACAGTAGATCTAGCTGGTCTGTCATAATATAATAGAGACATAATATAATAGAGAGAGTCTAGATCTAGCTGGTCTGTCATAATATAATAGAGACAGTAGATCTAGCTGGTCTGTCATAATATAATAGAGACAGTAGATCTAGCTGGTCTGTCATAATATAATAGAGACAGTAGATCTAGCTGGTCTGTCATAATATAATAGAGACAGTAGATCTAGCTGGTCTGTCATAATATAATAGAGACAGTAGATCTAGCTGGTCTGTCATAATATAATAGAGACAGTAGATCTAGGTCTGTCATAATATAATAGAGACAGTAGATCTAGCTGGTCTGTCATAATATAATAGAGACAGTAGATCTAGCTGGTCTGTCATAATATAATAGAGACAGTAGATCTAGCTGGTCTGGTCTGTCATAATATAATAGAGACAGTAGATCTAGCTGGTCTGTCATAATATAATAGAGACAGTAGATCTAGCTGGTCTGTCATAATATAATAGAGACAGTAGATCTAGCTGGTCTGTCATAATATAATAGAGACAGTAGATCTAGCTGGTCTGTCATAATATAATAGAGACAGTAGATCTAGCTGGTCTGTCATAATATAATAGAGAGTAGTAGATCTAGCTGGTCTGTCATAATATAATAGAGACAGTAGATCTAGCTGGTCTGTCATAATATAATAGAGACAGTAGATCTAGCTGGTCTGTCATAATATAATAGAGACAGTAGATCTAGCTGGTCTGTCATAATATAATAGAGACAGTAGATCTAGCTGGTCTGTCATAATATAATAGAGACAGTAGATCTAGCTGGTCTGTCATAATATAATAGAGACAGTAGATCTAGCTGGTCTGTCATAATATAATAGAGACAGTAGATCTAGCTGGTCTGTCATAATATAATAGAGACAGTAGATCTAGCTGGTCTGTCATAATATAATAGAGACAGTAGATCTAGCTGGTCTGTCATAATATAATAGAGACAGTAGATCTAGCTGGTCTGTCATAATATAATAGACAGTAGAGATCTAGCTGGTCTGTCATAATATAATAGAGACAGTAGATCTAGCTGGTCTGTCATAATATAATAGAGACAGTAGATCTAGCTGGTCTGTCATAATATAATAGAGACAGTAGATCTAGCTGGTCTGTCATAATATAATAGAGAGATCAGTAGATAGATCTAGCTGGTCTGTCATAATATAATAGAGACAGAGACAGAGATCTAGCTGGTCTGTCATAATATAATAGAGACAGTAGATCTAGCTGGTCTGTCATAATATAATAGAGACAGTAGATCTAGCTGGTCTGTCATAATATAATAATAGAGACAGTAGAGATCTAGCTGGTCTGTCATAATATAATAGAGACAGTAGATCTAGCTGGTCTGTCATAATATAATAGAGACAGTAGATCTAGCTGGTCTGTCATAATATAATAGAGACAGTAGATCTAGCTGGTCTGTCATAATATAATAGAGACAGTAGATCTAGCTGGTCTGTCATAATATAATAGAGACAGTAGATCTAGCTGGTCTGTCATAATATAATAGAGACAGTAGATCTAGCTGGTCTGTCATAATATAATAGAGACAGTAGATCTAGCTGGTCTGTCATAATATAATAGAGACAGTAGATCTAGCTGGTCTGTCATATAATAGAGACAGTAGATCTAGCTGGTCTGTCATAATATAATAGAGACAGTAGATCTAGCTGGTCTGTCATAATATAATAGAGACAGTAGATCTAGCTGGTCTGTCATAATATAATAGAGACAGTAGATCTAGCTGGTCTGTCATAATATAATAGAGAGAGACAGTATCTAGCTGGTCTGTCATAATATAATAGAGACAGTAGATCTAGCTGGTCTGTCATAATATAATAGAGACAGTAGATCTAGCTGGTCTGTCATAATATAATAGAGACAGTAGATCTAGCTGGTCTGTCATAATATAATAGAGACAGTAGATCTAGCTCTGTCATAATATAATAGAGACAGTAGATCTAGCTGGTCTGTCATAATATAATAGAGACAGTAGATCTAGCTGGTCTGTCATAATATAATAGAGACAGTAGATCTAGCTGGTCTGTCATAATATAATAGAGACAGTAGATCTAGCTGGTCTGTCATAATATAATAGAGACAGTAGATCTAGCTGGTCTGTCATAATATAATAGAGACAGTAGATCTAGCTGGTCTGTCATAATATAATAGAGACAGTAGATCTAGCTGGTCTGTCATAATATAATAGAGACAGTAGATCTAGCTGGTCTGTCATAATATAATAGAGACAGTAGATCTAGCTGGTCTGTCATAATATAATAGAGACAGTAGATCTAGCTGGTCTGTCATAATATAATAGAGACAGTAGATCTAGCTGGTCTGTCATAATATAATAGAGACAGAGACAGTAGATCTAGCTGGTCTGTCATAATATAATAGAGACAGTAGATCTAGCTGGTCTGTCATAATATAATAGAGACAGTAGATCTAGCTGGTCTGTCATAATATAATAGAGACAGTAGATCTAGCTGGTCTGTCATAATATAATAGAGACAGTAGATCTAGCTGGTCTGTCATAATATAATAGAGACAGTAGATCTAGCTGGTCTGTCATAATATAATAGAGACAGTAGATCTAGCTGGTCTGTCATAATATAATAGAGACAGTAGATCTAGCTGGTCTGTCATAATATAATAGAGACAGTAGATCTAGCTGATAATAGAGACAGTAGATCTGGTCTGGTCTGTCATAATAATAGAGACAGTAGATCTAGCTGGTCTGTCATAATATAATAGAGACAGTAGATCTAGCTGGTCTGTCATAATAAATAATAGAGACAGTAGATCTAGCTGGTCTGTCATAATATAATAGAGACAGTAGATCTAGCTGGTCTGTCATAATATAATAGAGACAGTAGATCTAGCTGGTCTGTCATAATATAATAGAGACATAGATATAATAGAGAGTAGATCTAGCTGGTCTGTCATAATATAATAGAGACAGTAGATCTAGCTGGTCTGTCATAATATAATAGAGACAGTAGATCTAGCTGGTCTGTCATAATATAATAGAGACAGTAGATCTAGCTGGTCTGTCATAATATAATAGAGACAGTAGATCTAGCTGGTCTGTCATAATATAATAGAGACAGTAGATCTAGCTGGTCTGTCATAATATAATAGAGACAGTAGATCTAGCTGGTCTGTCATAATATAATAGAGACAGTAGATCTAGCTGGTCTGTCATAATATAATAGAGACAGTAGATCTAGCTGGTCTGTCATAATATAATAGAGACAGTAGATCTAGCTGGTCTGTCATAATATAATAGAGACAGTAGATCTAGCTGGTCTGTCATAATATAATAGAGACAGTAGATCTAGCTGGTCTGTCATAATATAATAGAGACAGTAGATCTAGCTGGTCTGTCATAATATAATAGAGACAGTAGATCTAGCTGGTCTGTCATAATATAATAGAGACAGTAGATCTAGCTGGTCTGTCATAATATAATAGAGACAGTAGATCTAGCTGGTCTGTCATAATATAATAGAGACAGTAGATCTAGCTGGTCTGTCATAATATAATAGAGACAGTAGATCTAGCTGGTCTGTCATAATATAATAGAGACAGTAGATCTAGCTGGTCTGTCATAATATAATAGAGACAGTAGATCTAGATCTAGCTGGTCTGTCATAATAATAGAGACAGTAGATCTAGCTGGTCTGTCATAATATAATAGAGACAGTAGATCTAGCTGGTCTGTCATAATATAATAGAGACAGTAGATCTAGCTGGTCTGTCATAGTATAATAGAGACAGTAGAGACAGTAGATCTAGCTGGTCTGTCATAATATAATAGAGACAGTAGATCTAGCTGGTCTGTCATAATATAATAGAGACAGTAGATCTAGCTGGTCTGTCATAATATAATAGAGACAGTAGATCTAGCTGGTCTGTCATAATATAATAGAGACAGTAGATCTAGCTGGTCTGTCATAATATAATAGAGACAGTAGATCTAGCTGGTCTGTCATAATATAATAGAGACAGTAGATCTAGCTGGTCTGTCATAATATAATAGAGACAGTAGATCTAGCTGGTCTGTCATAATATAATAGAGACAGTAGATCTAGCTGGTCTGTCATAATATAATAGAGACAGTAGATCTAGCTGGTCTGTCATAATATAATAGAGATAATATAATAGAGACAGTAGATCTAGCTGGTCTGTCATAATATAATAGAGACAGTAGATCTAGCTGGTCTGTCATAATATAATAGAGACAGTAGATCTAGCTGGTCTGTCATAATATAGAGACAGTAGATCTAGCTGGTCTGTCATAATATAATAGAGACAGTAGATCTAGCTGGTCTGTCATAATATAATAGAGACAGTAGATCTAGCTGGTCTGTCATAATATAATAGAGACAGTAGATCTAGCTGGTCTGTCATAATATAATAGAGACAGTAGATCTAGCTGGTCTGTCATAATATAATAGAGACCGTAGATCTAGCTGGTCTGTCATAATATAATAGAGACAGTAGATCTAGCTGGTCTGTCATAATATAGAGAGACAGTAGATCTAGCTGGTCTGTCATAATATAATAGAGACAGTAGATCTAGCTGGTCTGTCATAATATAATAGAGACAGTAGATCTAGCTGGTCTGTCATAATATAATAGAGACAGTAGATCTAGCTGGTCTGTCATAATATAATAGAGACAGTAGATCTAGCTGGTCTGTCATAATATAATAGAGACAGTAGATCTAGCTGGTCTGTCATAATATAATAGAGACAGTAGATCTAGCTGGTCTGTCATAATATAATAGAGACAGTAGATCTAGCTGGTCTGTCATAATATAATAGAGACAGTAGATCTAGCTGGTCTGTCATAATATAATAGAGACAGTAGATCTAGCTGGTCTGTCATAATATAATAGAGACAGTAGATCTAGCTGGTCTGTCATAATATAATAGAGACAGTAGATCTAGCTGGTCTGTCATAATATAATAGAGACAGTAGATCTAGCTGGTCTGTCATAATATAATAGAGACAGTAGATCTAGCTGGTCTGTCATAATATAATAGAGACAGTAGATCTAGCTGGTCTGTCATAATATAATAGAGACAGTAGATCTAGCTGGTCTGTCATAATATAATAGAGACAGTAGATCTAGCTGGTCTGTCATAATATAATAGAGACAGTAGATCTAGCTGGTCTGTCATAATATAATAGAGACAGTAGATCTAGCAGGTCTGTCATAATATAATAGAGACAGTAGATCTAGCTGGTCTGTCATAATATAATAGAGTAGATCTAGCTGGTCTGTCATAATATAATAGAGACAGTAGATCTAGCTGGTCTGTCATAATATAATAGAGACAGTAGATCTAGCTGGTCTGTCATAATATAATAGAGACAGTAGATCTAGCTGGTCTGTCATAATATAATAGAGACAGTAGATCTAGCTGGTCTGTCATAATATAATAGAGACAGTAGATCTAGCTGGTCTGTCATAATATAATAGAGACAGTAGATCTAGCTGGTCTGTCATAATATAATAGAGACAGTAGATCTAGCTGGTCTGTCATAATATAATAGAGACAGTAGATCTAGCTGGTCTGTCATAATATAATAGAGACAGTAGATCTAGCTGGTCTGTCATAATATAATAGAGACAGTAGATCTAGCTGGTCTGTCATAATATAATAGAGACAGTAGATCTAGCTGGTCTGTCATAATATAATAGAGACAGTAGATCTAGCTGGTCTGTCATAATATAATAGAGACAGTAGATCTAGCTGGTCTGTCATAATATAATAGAGACAGTAGATCTAGCTGGTCTGTCATAATATAATAGAGACAGTAGATCTAGCTGGTCTGTCATAATATAATAGAGACAGTAGATCTGCTGGTCTGTCATAATATAATAGAGACAGTAGATCTAGCTGGTCTGTCATAATATAATAGATCTAGATAATATAATAGAGACAGTAGATCTAGCTGGTCTGTCATAATATAATAGAGACAGTAGATCTAGCTGGTCTGTCATAATATAATAGAGACAGTAGATCTAGCTGGTCTGTCATAATATAATAGAGACAGTAGATCTAGCTGGTCTGTCATAATATAATAGAGACAGTAGATCTAGCTGGTCTGTCATAATATAATAGAGACAGTAGATCTAGCTGGTCTGTCATAATATAATAGAGACAGTAGATCTAGCTGGTCTGTCATAATATAATAGAGACAGTAGATCTAGCTGGTCTGTCATAATATAATAGAGACAGTAGATCTAGCTGGTCTGTCATAATATAATAGAGACAGTAGATCTAGCTGGTCTGTCATAATATAATAGAGACAGTAGATCTAGCTGGTCTGTCATAATATAATAGAGACAGTAGATCTAGCTGGTCTGTCTGATAATATAATAGAGACAGTAGATCTAGCTGGTCTGTCATAATATAATAGAGACAGTAGATCTAGCTGGTCTGTCATAATATAATAGAGACAGTAGATCTAGCTGGTCTGTCATAATATAATAGAGACAGTAGATCTAGCTGGTCTGTCATAATATAATAGAGACAGTAGATCTAGCTGGTCTGTCATAATATAATAGAGACAGTAGATCTAGCTGGTCTGTCATAATATAATAGAGACAGTAGATCTAGCTGGTCTGTCATAATAATAGAGACAGTAGATCTAGCTGGTCTGTCATAATATAATAGAGACAGTAGATCTAGCTGGTCTGTCATAATATAATAGAGACAGTAGATCTAGCTGGTCTGTCATAATATAATAGAGACAGTAGATCTAGCTGGTCTGTCATAATATAATAGAGACAGTAGATCTAGCTGGTCTGTCATAATATAATAGAGACAGTAGATCTAGCTGGTCTGTCATAATATAATAGAGACAGACAGAGATCTAGCTGGTCTGTCATAATATAATAGAGACAGTAGATCTAGCTGGTCTGTCATAATATAATAGAGACAGTAGATCTAGCTGGTCTGTCATAATATAATAGAGACAGTAGATCTAGCTGGTCTGTCATAATATAATAGAGACAGTAGATCTAGCTGGTCTGTCATAATATAATAGAGACAGTAGATCTAGCTGGTCTGTCATAATATAATAGAGACAGTAGATCTAGCTGGTCTGTCATAATATAGATCTAGCTGGTCTGTCATAATATAATAGAGACAGTAGATCTAGCTGGTCTGTCATAATATAATAGAGACAGTAGATCTAGCTGGTCTGTCATAATATAATAGAGACAGTAGATCTAGCTGGTCTGTCATAATATAATAGAGACAGTAGATCTAGCTGGTCTGTCATAATATAATAGAGACAGTAGATCTAGCTGGTCTGTCATAATATAATAGAGACAGTAGATCTAGCTGGTCTGTCATAATATAATAGAGACAGTAGATCTAGCTGCTGGTCTGTCTGTCATAATATAATAGAGACAGTAGATCTAGCTGGTCTGTCATCATAATATAATAGAGACAGTAGATCTAGCTGGTCTGTCATAATATAATAGAGACAGTAGATCTAGCTGGTCTGTCATAATATAATAGAGACAGTAGATCTAGCTGGTCTGTCATAATATAATAGAGACAGTAGATCTAGCTGGTCTGTCATAATATAATAGAGACAGTAGATCTAGCTGGTCTGTCATAATATAATAGAGAGACAGTAGATCTAGCTGGTCTGTCATAATATAATAGAGACAGTAGATCTAGCTGGTCTGTCATAATATAATAGAGACAGTAGATCTAGCTGGTCTGTCATAATATAATAGAGACAGTAGATCTAGCTGGTCTGTCATAGTATAATAGAGACAGTAGATCTAGCTGGTCTGTCATAATATAATAGAGACAGAGAGAGTAAATTTAGCTGGTCTGTCATATTATAATAGAGACAGTAAATGGAGCTGGTCTGTCATAATTTAATAGAGAGTAGAACTAGCTGGTCTGTCATAATATAATAGCGACAGTAGATCTAGCTGGTCTGTCATAGTATAATAGAGACAGTAGATCTAGAGTCATAGTAGATCTAGCTGGTCTGGTCTGTCATATATAATAGAGACATTAGATCTAGCTGGTCTGTCATAATATAATAGAGACAGAGACAGTAGATCTAGCTGGTCTGTCATAATATAATAGAGACAGTAGATCTAGCTGGTCTGTCATAATATAATAGAGACAGTAGATCTAGCTGGTCTGTCATAATATAATAGAGACAGTAGATCTAGCTGGTCTGTCATAATATAATAGAGACAGTAGATCTAGCTGGTCTGTCATAATATAATAGAGACAGTAGATCTAGCTGGTCTGTCATAATATAATAGAGACAGTAGATCTAGCTGGTCTGTCATAATATAATAGAGACAGTAGATCTAGCTGGTCTGTCATAATATAATAGAGACAGAGACAGTAGATCTAGCTGGTCTGTCATAATATAATAGAGACAGTAGATCTAGCTGGTCTGTCATAATATAATAGAGACAGTAGATCTAGCTGGTCTGTCATAATATAATAGAGACAGTAGATCTAGCTGGTCTGTCATAATATAATAGAGACAGTAGATCTAGCTGGTCTGTCATAATATAATAGAGACAGTAGATCTAGCTGGTCTGTCATAATATAATAGAGACAGTAGATCTAGCTGGTCTGTCATAATATAATAGAGACAGTAGATCTAGCTGGTCTGTCATAATATAATAGAGACAGTAGATCTAGCTGGTCTGTCATAATATAATAGAGACAGTAGATCTAGCTGGTCTGTCATAATATAATAGAGACAGTAGATCTAGCTGGTCTGTCATAATATAATAGAGACAGTAGATCTAGCTGGTCTGTCATAATATAATAGAGACAGTAGATCTAGCTGGTCTGGCATAATATAATAGAGACAGTAGATCTAGCTGGTCTGTCATAATATAATAGAGACAGTAGATATAATAGACTAGATCTAGCTGGTCTGTCATAATATAATAGAGACAGTAGATCTAGCTGGTCTGTCATAATATAATAGAGACAGTAGATCTAGCTGGTCTGTCATAATATAATAGAGACAGTAGATCTAGCTGGTCTGTCATAATATAATAGAGACAGTAGATCTAGCTGGTCTGTCATAATATAATAGAGACAGAGACAGTAGATCTAGCTGGTCTGTCATAATATAATAGAGACAGTAGATCTAGCTGGTCTGTCATAATATAATAGAGACAGTAGATCTAGCTGGTCTGTCATAATATAATAGAGACATAGAGACAGTAGATCTAGCTGGTCTGTCATAATAATAGAGACAGTAGATCTAGCTGGTCTGTGGTCTGTCAATATAATAATAGAGACAGTAGATCTAGCTGGTCTGTCATAATAATAATAGAGACAGTAGATCTAGCTGGTCTGTCATAATATAATAGAGACAGTAGATCTAGCTGGTCTGTCATAATATAATAGAGACAGTAGATCTAGCTGGTCTGTCATAATATAATAGAGACAGTAGATCTAGCTGGTCTGTCATAATATAATAGAGACAGTAGATCTAGCTGGTCTGTCATAATATAATAGAGACAGTAGATCTAGCTGGTCTGTCATAATATAATAGAGACAGTAGATCTAGGTCTGTCATAATATAGAGACAGTAGATCTAGCTGGTCTGTCATAATATAATAGAGACAGTAGATCTAGCTGGTCTGTCATAATATAATAGAGACAGTAGATCTAGCTGGTCTGTCATAATATAATAGAGACAGTAGATCTAGCTGGTCTGTCATAATATAATAGAGACAGTAGATCTAGCTGGTCTGTCATAATATAATAGAGACAGTAGATCTAGCTGGTCTGTCATAATATAATAGAGACAGTAGATCTAGCTGGTCTGTCATAATATAATAGAGACAGTAGATCTAGCTGGTCTGTCATAATATAATAGAGACAGTAGATCTAGCTGGTCTGTCATAATATAATAGAGACAGTAGATCTAGCTGGTCTGTCATAATATAATAGAGACAGTAGATCTAGCTGGTCTGTCATAATATAATAGAGACAGTAGATCTAGCTGGTCTGTCATAATATAATAGAGACAGTAGATCTAGCTGGTCTGTCATAATATAATAGAGACAGTAGATCTAGCTGGTCTGTCATAATATAATAGAGACAGTAGATCTAGCTGGTCTGTCATAATATAATAGAGACAGTAGATCTAGCTGGTCTGTCATAATATAATAGAGACAGTAGATCTAGCTGGTCTGTCATAATATAATAGAGACAGTAGATCTAGCTGGTCTGTCATAATATAATAGAGACAGTAGATCTAGCTGGTCTGTCATAATATAATAGAGACAGTAGATCTAGCTGGTCTGTCATAATATAATAGAGACAGTAGATCTAGCTGGTCTGTCATAATATAATAGAGACAGTAGATCTAGCTGGTCTGTCATAATATAATAGAGACAGTAGATCTAGCTGGTCTGTCATAATATAATAGAGACAGTAGATCTAGCTGGTCTGTCATAATATAATAGAGACAGTAGATCTAGCTGGTCTGTCATAATATAATAGAGACAGTAGATCTAGCTGGTCTGTCATAATATAATAGAGACAGTAGATCTAGCTGGTCTGTCATAATATAATAGAGACAGTAGATCTAGCTGGTCTGTCATAATATAATAGAGACAGTAGATCTAGCTGGTCTGTCATAATATAATAGAGACAGTAGATCTAGCTGGTCTGTCATAATATAATAGAGACAGTAGATCTAGCTGGTCTGTCATAATATAATAGAGACAGTAGATCTAGCTGGTCTGTCATAATATAATAGAGACAGTAGATCTAGCTGGTCTGTCATAATATAATAGAGACAGTAGATCTAGCTGGTCTGTCATAATATAATAGAGACAGTAGATCTAGCTGGTCTGTCATAATATAATAGAGACAGTAGATCTAGCTGGTCTGTCATAATATAATAGAGACAGTAGATCTAGCTGGTCTGTCATAATATAATAGAGACAGTAGATCTAGCTGGTCTGTCATAATATAATAGAGACAGTAGATCTAGCTGGTCTGTCATAATATAATAGAGACAGTAGATCTAGCTGGTCTGTCATAATATAATAGAGACAGTAGATCTAGCTGGTCTGTCATAATATAATAGAGACAGTAGATCTAGCTGGTCTGTCATAATATAATAGAGACAGTAGATCTAGCTGGTCTGTCATAATATAATAGAGACAGTAGATCTAGCTGGTCTGTCATAATATAATAGAGACAGTAGATCTAGCTGGTCTGTCATAATATAATAGAGACAGTAGATCTAGCTGGTCTGTCATAATATAATAGAGACAGTAGATCTAGCTGGTCTGTCATAATATAATAGAGACAGTAGATCTAGCTGGTCTGTCATAATATAATAGAGACATAGAGACAGTAGATCTAGCTGGTCTGTCATAATATAATAGAGACAGTAGATCTAGCTGGTCTGTCATAATATAATAGAGACAGTAGATCTAGCTGGTTGTCATAATATAATAGAGACAGTAGATCTAGCTGGTCTGTCATAATATAATAGAGACAGTAGATCTAGCTGGTCTGTCATAATATAATAGAGACAGTAGATCTAGCTGGTCTGTCATAATATAATAGAGACAGTAGATCTAGCTGGTCTGTCATAATATAATAGAGACAGTAGATCTAGCTGGTCTGTCATAATATAATAGAGACAGTAGATCTAGCTGGTCTGTCATAATATAATAGAGACAGTAGATCTAGCTGGTCTGTCATAATATAATAGAGACAGTAGATCTAGCTGGTCTGTCATAATATAATAGAGACAGTAGATCTAGCTGGTCTGTCATAATATAATAGAGACAGTAGATCTAGCTGGTCTGTCATAATATAATAGAGACAGTAGATCTAGCTGGTCTGTCATAATATAATAGAGACAGTAGATCTAGCTGGTCTGTCATAATATAATAGAGACAGTAGATCTAGCTGGTCTGTCATAATATAATAGAGACAGTAGATCTAGCTGGTCTGTCATAATATAATAGAGACAGTAGATCTAGCTGGTCTGTCATAATATAATAGAGACAGTAGATCTAGCTGGTCTGTCATAATATAATAGAGACAGTAGATCTAGCTGGTCTGTCATAATATAATAGAGACAGTAGATCTAGCTGGTCTGTCATAATATAATAGAGACAGTAGATCTAGCTGGTCTGTCATAATATAATAGAGACAGTAGATCTAGCTGGTCTGTCATAATATAATAGAGACAGTAGATCTAGCTGGTCTGTCATAATATAATAGAGACAGTAGATCTAGCTGGTCTGTCATAATATAATAGAGACAGTAGATCTAGCTGGTCTGTCATAATATAATAGAGACAGTAGATCTAGCTGGTCTGTCATAATATAATAGAGACAGTAGATCTAGCTGGTCTGTCATAATATAATAGAGACAGTAGATCTAGCTGGTCTGTCATAATATAATAGAGACAGTAGATCTAGCTGGTCTGTCATAATATAATAGAGACAGTAGATCTAGCTGGTCTGTCATAATATAATAGAGACAGTAGATCTAGCTGGTCTGTCATAATATAATAGAGACATAGAGACAGTAGATCTAGCTGGTCTGTCATAATATAATAGAGACAGTAGATCTAGCTGGTCTGTCATAATATAATAGAGACAGTAGATCTAGCTGGTCTGTCATAATATAATAGAGACAGTAGATCTAGCTGGTCTGTCATAATATAATAGAGACAGTAGATCTAGCTGGTCTGTCATAATATAATAGAGACAGTAGATCTAGCTGGTCTGTCATAATATAATATAAGAGACAGTAGATCTAGCTGGTCTGTCATAATATAATAGAGACAGTAGATCTAGCTGGTCTGTCATAATATAATAGAGACAGTAGATCTAGCTGGTCTGTCATAATATAATAGAGACAGTAGATCTAGCTGGTCTGTCATAATATAATAGAGACAGTAGATCTAGCTGGTCTGTCATAATATAATAGAGACAGTAGATCTAGCTGGTCTGTCATAATATAATAGAGACAGTAGATCTAGCTGGTCTGTCATAATATAATAGAGACAGTAGATCTAGCTGGTCTGTCATAATATAATAGACAGTAGATCTAGCTGGTCTGTCATAATATAATAGAGACAGTAGATCTAGCTGGTCTGTCATAATATAATAGAGACAGTAGATCTAGCTGGTCTGTCATAATATAATAGAGACAGTAGATCTAGCTGGTCTGTCATAATATAATAGAGACAGTAGATCTAGCTGGTCTGTCATAATATAATAGAGACAGTAGATCTAGCTGGTCTGTCATAATAATAGAGACAGTAGATCTATCTAGTCTGGTCTCATAATATAATAATAGAGACAGTAGATCTAGCTGGTCTGTCATAATATAGATCTAGCTGGTCTGTCATAAGAGACAGTAGATCTAGCTGGTCTGTCATAATATAATAGAGACAGTAGATCTAGCTGGTCTGTCATAATATAATAGACAGTAGATCTAGCTGGTCTGTCATAATATAATAGAGACAGTAGATCTAGCTGGTCTGTCATAATATAATAGAGACAGTAGATCTAGCTGGTCTGTCATAATATAATAGAGACAGAGACAGTAGATCTAGCTGGTCTGTCATAATATAATAGAGACAGTAGATCTAGCTGGTCTGTCATAATATAATAGAGACAGTAGATCTAGCTGGTCTGTCATAATATAATAGAGACAGTAGATCTAGCTGGTCTGTCATAATATAATAGAGACAGTAGATCTAGCTGGTCTGTCATAATATAATAGAGACAGTAGACAGTAGATCTAGCTGGTCTGTCATAATATAATAGAGACAGTAGATCTAGCTGGTCTGTCATAATATAATAGAGACAGTAGATCTAGCTGGTCTGTCATAATATAATAGAGACAGTAGAGCTGGTCTGTCTGTATAATAATAGAGACAGTAGATCTAGCTGGTCTGTCATAATATAATAGAGACAGTAGATCTAGGTCTGTCATAATATAATAGAGACAGTAGATCTAGATTGGTCTGTCATAATATAATAGAGACAGTAGATCTAGCTGGTCTGTCATAATATAATAGAGACAGTAGATCTAGCTGGTCTGTCATAATATAATAGAGACAGTAGATCTAGCTGGTCTGTCATAATATAATAGAGACAGTAGATCTAGCTGGTCTGTCATAATATAATAGAGACAGTAGATCTAGCTGGTCTGTCATAATATAATAGAGACAGTAGATCTAGCTGGTCTGTCATAATATAATAGAGACAGTAGATCTAGCTGGTCTGTCATAATATAATAGAGACAGTAGATCTAGCTGGTCTGTCATAATATAATAGAGACAGTAGATCTAGCTGGTCTGTCATAATATAATAGAGACAGTAGATCTAGCTGGTCTGTCATAATATAATAGAGACAGTAGATCTAGCTGGTCTGTCATAATATAATAGAGACAGTAGATCTAGCTGGTCTGTCATAATATAATAGAGACAGTAGATCTAGCTGGTCTGTCATAATATAAATAGAGACAGTAGATCTAGCTGGTCTGTCATAATATAATAGAGACAGTAGATCTAGCTGGTCTGTCATAATATAATAGAGACAGTAGATCTAGCTGGTCTGTCATAATATAATAGAGACAGTAGATCTAGCTGGTCTGTCATAATATAATAGAGACAGTAGATCTAGCTGGTCTGTCATAATATAATAGAGACAGTAGATCTAGCTGGTCTGTCATAATATAATAGAGACAGTAGATCTAGCTGGTCTGTCATAATATAATAGAGACAGTAGATCTAGCTGGTCTGTCATAATATAATAGAGACAGTAGATCTAGCTGGTCTGTCATAATATAATAGAGACAGTAGATCTAGCTGGTCTGTCATAATATAATAGAGACAGTAGATCTAGCTGGTCTGTCATAATATAATAGAGACAGTAGATCTAGCTGGTCTGTCTGTAATATAATAGAGACAGTAGATCTAGCTGGTCTGTCATAATATAATAGAGACAGTAGATCTAGCTGGTCTGTCATAATATAATAGAGACAGTAGATCTAGCTGGTCTGTCATAATATAAGAGAGACAGTAGATCTAGCTGGTCTGTCATAATATAATAGAGACAGTAGATCTAGCTGGTCTGTCATAATATAATAGAGACAGTAGATCTAGCTGGTCTGTCATAATATAATAGAGACAGTAGATCTAGCTGGTCTGTCATAATATAATAGAGACAGTAGATCTAGCTGGTCTGTCATAATATAATAGAGACAGTAGATCTAGCTGGTCTGTCATAATATAATAGAGACAGTAGATCTAGCTGGTCTGTCATAATATAATAGAGACAGTAGATCTAGCTGGTCTGTCATAATATAATAGAGAGATCAGTAGATCTAGCTGGTCTGTCATGTCAATATAATATAGAGAGAGTAGATCTAGCTGGTCTGTCATAATATAATAGAGACAGTAGATCTAGCTGGTCTGTCATAATATAATAGAGACAGTAGATCTAGCTGGTCTGTCATAATATAATAGAGACAAGATCTAGCTGGTCTGTCATAATATAATAGAGACAGTAGATCTAGCTGGTCTGTCATAATATAATAGAGACAGTAGATCTAGCTGGTCTGTCATAATATAGAGACAGTAGATCTAGCTGGTCTGTCATAATATAATAGAGACAGTAGATCTAGCTGGTCTGTCATAATATAATAGAGACAGTAGATCTAGCTGGTCTGTCATAATATAATAGAGACAGTAGATCTAGCTGGTCTGTCATAATATAATAGAGACAGTAGATCTAGCTGGTCTGTCATAATATAATAGAGACAGTAGATCTAGCTGGTCTGTCATAATATAATAGAGACAGTAGATCTAGCTGGTCTGTCATAATATAATAGAGACAGTAGATCTAGCTGGTCTGTCATAATATAATAGAGACAGTAGATCTAGCTGGTCTGTCATAATATAATAGAGACAGTAGATCTAGCTGGTCTGTCATAATATAATAGAGACAGTAGATCTAGCTGGTCTGTCATAATATAATAGAGACAGTAGATCTAGCTGGTCTGTCTGTCAATATAATAGAGACAGTAGATCTAGCTGGTCTGTCATAATATAATAGAGACAGTAGATCTAGCTGGTCTGTCATATATATAATAGAGACAGTAGATCTAGCTGGTCTGTCATAATATAATAGAGACAGTAGATCTAGCTGGTCTGTCATAATATAATAGAGACAGTAGATCTAGCTGGTCTGTCATAATATAATAGAGACAGTAGATCTAGCTGGTCTGTCATAATATAATAGAGACAGTAGATCTAGCTGGTCTGTCATAATATAATAGAGACAGTAGATCTAGCTGGTCTGTCATAATATAATAGAGACAGTAGATCTAGCTGGTCTGTCATAATATAATAGAGACAGTAGATCTAGCTGGTCTGTCATAATATAATAGAGACAGTAGATCTAGCTGGTCTGTCATAATATAATAGAGACAGTAGATCTAGCTGGTCTGTCATAATAATATAAATAGAGACAGTAGATCTAGCTGGTCTGTCATAATATAATAGAGACAGTAGATCTAGCTGGTCTGTCATAATATAATAGAGACAGTAGATCTAGCTGGTCTGTCATAATATAATAGAGACAGTAGATCTAGCTGGTCTGTCATAATATAATAGAGACAGTAGATCTAGCTGGTCTGTCATAATATAATAGAGACAGTAGATCTAGCTGGTCTGTCATAATATAATAGAGACAGTAGATCTAGCTGGTCTGTCATAATATAATAGAGACAGTAGATCTAGCTGGTCTGTCATAATATAATAGAGACAGTAGATCTAGCTGGTCTGTCATAATATAATAGAGACAGTAGATCTAGCTGGTCTGTCATAATATAATAGAGACAGTAGATCTAGCTGGTCTGTCATAATATAATAGAGACAGTAGATCTAGCTGGTCTGTCATAATATAATAGAGACAGTAGATCTAGCTGGTCTGTCATAATATAATAGAGACAGTAGATCTAGCTGGTCTGTCATAATATAATAGAGACAGTAGATCTAGCTGGTCTGTCATAATATAATAGAGACAGTAGATCTAGCTGGTCTGTCATAATATAATAGAGACAGTAGATCTAGCTGGTCTGTCATAATAATAGAGACAGTAGATCTAGCTGGTCTGTCATAATATAATAGAGACAGTAGATCTAGCTGGTCTGTCATAATATAATAGAGACAGTAGATCTAGCTGGTCTGTCATAATATAATAGAGACAGTAGATCTAGCTGGTCTGTCATAATATAATAGAGACAGTAGATCTAGCTGGTCTGTCATAATATAATAGAGACAGTAGATCTAGCTGGTCTGTCATAATATAATAGAGACAGTAGATCTAGCTGGTCTGTCATAATATAATAGAGACAGTAGATCTAGCTGGTCTGTCATAATATAATAGAGACAGTAGATCTAGCTGGTCTGTCATAATATAATAGAGACAGTAGATCTAGCTGGTCTGTCATAATGTCAATATAATAGAGACAGTAGATCTAGCTGGTCTGTCATAATATAATAATATAATAGAGACAGTAGATCTAGCTGGTCTGTCATAATATAATAGAGACAGTAGATCTAGCTGGTCTGTCATAATATAATAGAGACAGTAGATCTAGCTGGTCTGTCATAATATAATAGAGACAGTAGATCTAGCTGGTCTGTCATAATATAATAGAGACAGTAGATCTAGCTGGTCTGTCATAATATAATAGAGACAGTAGATCTAGCTGGTCTGTCATAATATAATAGAGACAGTAGATCTAGCTGGTCTGTCATAATATAATAGAGACAGTAGATCTAGCTGGTCTGTCATAATATAATAGAGACAGTAGATCTAGCTGGTCTGTCATAATATAATAGAGACAGTAGATCTAGCTGGTCTGTCATAATATAATAGAGACAGTAGATCTAGCTGGTCTGTCATAATATAATAGAGACAGTAGATCTAGCTGGTCTGTCATAATATAATAGAGACAGTAGATCTAGCTGGTCTGTCATAATATAATAGAGACAGTAGATCTAGCTGGTGTGTCATAATATAATAGAGACAGTAGATCTAGCGGGTCTGTCATAATATAATAGAGACAGTAGATCTAGCTGGTCTGTCATAATATAATAGAGACAGTAGATCTAGCTGGTCTGTCATAATATAATAGAGACAGTAGATCTAGCTGGTCTGTCATAATATAATAGAGACAGAGACAGTAGATCTAGCTGGTCTGCCATAATATAATAGAGACAGAGACAGTAGATCTAGCTGGTCTGTCATAATATAATAGAGAAAGCAGATCTAGCTGGTCTGTCATAATATAATAGAGACAGTAGATCTAGCTGGTCTGTCATAATATAATAGAGACAGTAGATCTAGCTGGTCTGTCATAATATAATAGAGACAGTAGATCTAGCTGGTCTGTCATAATATAATAGAGACAGTAGATCTAGCTGGTCTGTCATAATATAATAGAGACAGTAGATCTAGCTGGTCTGTCATAATATAATAGAGACAGTAGATCTAGCTGGTCTGTCATAATATAATAGAGACAGTAGATCTAGCTGGTCTGTCATAATATAATAGAGACAGTAGATCTAGCTGGTCTGTCATAATATAATAGAGACAGTAGATCTAGCTGGTCTGTCATAATATAATAGAGACAGTAGATCTAGCTGGTCTGTCATAATATAATAGAGACAGTAGATCTAGCTGGTCTGTCATAATATAATAGAGACAGTAGATCTAGCTGGTCTGTCATAATATAATAGAGACAGTAGATCTAGCTGGTCTGTCATAATATAATAGAACTAGTAGATCTGGCTGGTCTGTCATAATATAATAGAGACAGTAGATCTAGCTGGTCTGTCATATTATATTAGAGACAGTAGATCTAGCTGGTCTGTCATAATATAATAGACACATTAGATATATCTGGTCTGTCATATTATAATAGAGACAGTAGAGATCTAGCTGGTCTGTCATAATATAATAGAGACAGTAGATCTAGCTGGTCTGTCAAATTAGAATAGAGACAGTAGATCTAGCTGGTCTGTCATAATATAATAGAGACATTGAGACAGTAGATCTAGCTGGTCTGTCATAATATAATAGAGACAGTAGATCTAGCTGGTCTGTCATAATATAATAGAGACAGTAGATCTAGCTGGTCTGTCATAATATAATAGAGACAGTAGATCTAGCTGGTCTGTCATAATATAATAGAGACAGTAGATCTAGCTGGTCTGTCATAATATAATAGAGACAGTAGATCTAGCTGGTCTGTCATAATATAATAGAGACAGTAGATCTAGCTGGTCTGTCATAATATAATAGAGACAGTAGATCTAGCTGGTCTGTCATAATATAATAGAGACAGTAGATCTAGCTGGTCTGTCATAATATAATAGAGACAGTAGATCTAGCTGGTCTGTCATAATATAATAGAGACAGTAGATCTAGCTGGTCTGTCATAATATAATAGACAGTAGATCTAGCTGGTCTGTCATAATATAATAGAGACAGTAGATCTAGCTGGTCTGTCATAATATAATAGAGACAGTAGATCTAGCTGGTCTGTCATAATATAATAGAGACAGTAGACAGTAGAAGCTGGTCTGTCTGTCATATATAATAGAGACAGTAGATCTAGCTGGTCTGTCATAATATAATAGAGACAGTAGATCTAGCTGGTCTGTCATAATATAGATAGAGACAGTAGATCTAGCTGGTCTGTCATAATATAATAGAGACAGTAGATCTAGCTGGTCTGTCATAATAATAGAGACAGTAGATCTAGCTGGTCTGTCATAATATAATAGAGACAGTAGATCTAGCTGGTCTGTCATAATATAATAGAGACAGTAGATCTAGCTGGTCTGTCATAATATAATAGAGACAGTAGATCTAGCTGGTCTGTCATATTATAATAGAGACAGTAGATCTAGCTGGTCTGTCATAATATAATAGAGACAGTAGATCTAGCTGGTCTGTCATAATATAATAGAGACAGTAGATCTAGCTGGTCTGTCATATTATAATAGAGACAGTAGATCTAGCTGGTCTGTCATAAAACAATAGAGAGAGTAGATCTAGCTGGTCTGTCATAATACAATACAGACAGACAGTAGATCTAGCAGGTGTGTCATAATACAATACAGACAGAGACAGTAGATCTAGCAGGTGTGTCATAATCTAATAGAGACAGTAGATGTAGCTGGTCTGTCATAATACAATAGACACAGTAGATCTAGCTGGTCTGTCATATTATTTTAGAGACAATAGATCTAGCTGGTCTGTCATAATATAATAGAGACAGTAGATCTAGCTGGTCTGTCATAATATAATAGAGACAGTAGATCTAGCTGGTCTGTCATAATATAATAGCAACATTAGATCTACCTGGTCTTTCATAATATAATAGAGACAGTAGATCTAGCTGGTCTCTCAAAATACAATAGAGACAGTAGATCTAGCTGGTCTGTAATAATATAATAGAGACAGAGACAGTAGATCTAGCAGGTCTGTCATAATATAATAGCAACATTAGATCTAGCTGGTCTGTCATAATATAATAGAGACAGTAGATCTAGCTGGTCTGTCATAATATATAATAGAGACAGTAGATCTAGCTGGTCTGTCATAATATAATAGAGACAGTAGATCTAGCTGGTCTGTCATAATATAATAGAGACAGTAGATCTAGCTGGTCTGTCATAATATAATAGAGACAGTAGATCTAGCTGGTCTGTCATAATATAATAGAGACAGTAGATCTAGCTGGTCTGTCATAATATAATAGAGACAGTAGATCTAGCTGGTCTGTCATAATATAATAGAGACAGTAGATCTAGCTGGTCTGTCATAATATAATAGAGACAGTAGATCTAGCTGGTCTGTCATAATATAATAGAGACAGTAGATCTAGCTGGTCTGTCATAATATAATAGAGACAGTAGATCTAGCTGGTCTGTCATAATATAATAGAGACAGTAGATCTAGCTGGTCTGTCATAATATAATAGAGACAGTAGATCTAGCTGGTCTGTCATAATATAATAGAGACAGTAGATCTAGCTGGTCTGTCATAATAGATAGCTGGTCTGTCATAATATAATAGAGACAGTAGATCTAGCTGGTCTGTCATAATATAATAGAGACAGTAGTAGATCTAGCTGGTCTGTCATAATATAATAGAGACAGTAGATCTAGCTGGTCTGTCATAATATAATAGAGACAGTAGATCTAGCTGGTCTGTCATAATATAATAGAGAGTAGATCTAGCTGGTCTGTCATAATATAATAGACAGAGATAGAGCTGGTCTGTCATAATATAATATAACAGACAGATAGATCTAGCTGGTCTGTCATGGTCTATAATAGAGACAGTAGATCTAGCTGGTCTGTCATAATATAATAGAGACAGTAGATCTAGCTGGTCTGTCATAATATAATAGAGACAGTAGATCTAGCTGGTCTGTCATAATATAATAGAGACAGTAGATCTAGCTGGTCTGTCATAATATAATAGAGACAGTAGATCTAGCTGGTCTGTCATAATATAATAGAGACAGTAGATCTAGCTGGTCTGTCATAATATAATAGAGACAGTAGATCTAGCTGGTCTGTCATAATATAATAGAGACAGTAGATCTAGAGACTGATCTAGCTGGTCTGTAATAATATAATAGAGACAGTAGATCTAGCTGGTCTGTCATAATATAATAGAGACAGTAGATCTAGCTGGTCTGTCATAATATAATAGAGACAGTAGATCTAGCTGGTCTGTCATAATATAATAGAGACAGTAGATCTAGCTGGTCTGTCATAATATAATAGAGACAGTAGATCTAGCTGGTCTGTCATAATATAATAGAGACAGTAGATCTAGCTGGTCTGTCATAATATAATAGAGACAGTAGATCTAGCTGGTCTGTCATAATACAATAGAGACAGTAGCTCTAGCTGGTCTTTCATAATATAATAGAGACAGTAGATAGATCTAGCTGGTCTGCCATAATATAATAGACACAGTAGATCTAGCTGGTCTGTCATAATATAATAGAGACAGTAGATCTAGCTGGTCTGTCATAATATAATAGAGACAGTAGATCTAGCTGGTCTGTCATAATATAATAGAGACAGTAGATCTAGCTGGTCTGTCATAATATAATAGAGACAGTAGATAGATAGCTGGTCTGTCATAATATAATAGAGACAGTAGATCTAGCTGGTCTGTCATAATATAATAGAGACAGTAGATCTAGCTGGTCTGTCATAATATAATAGAGACAGTAGATCTAGCTGGTCTGTCATAATATAATAGAGACAGTAGATCTAGCTGGTCTGTCATAATATAATAGAGACAGTAGATCTAGCTGGTCTGTCATAATATAATAGAGACAGTAGATCTAGCTGGTCTGTCATAATATAATAGAGAGATAGTAGATCTAGCTGGTCATAATATCATAGATAGTAGATCTAGATAATATAATAGAGACAGTAGATCTAGCTGGTCTGTCATAATATAATAGAGACAGTAGATCTAGCTGGTCTGTCATAATATAATAGAGACAGTAGATCTAGCTGGTCTGTCATAATATAATAGAGACAGTAGATCTAGCTGGTCTGTCATAATATAATAGAGACAGTAGATCTAGCTGGTCTGTCATAATATAATAGAGACAGTAGATCTAGCTGGTCTGTCATAATATAATAGAGACAGTAGATCTAGCTGGTCTGTCATAATATAATAGAGACAGTAGATCTAGCTGGTCTGTCATAATATAATAGAGACAGTAGATCTAGCTGGTCTGTCATAATATAATAGAGACAGTAGATCTAGCTGGTCTGTCATAATATAATAGAGACAGTAGATCTAGCTGGTCTGTCATAATATAATAGAGACAGTAGATCTAGCTGGTCTGTCATAATATAATAGAGACAGTAGATCTAGCTGGTCTGTCATAATATAATAGAGACAGTAGATCTAGCTGGTCTGTCATAATATAATAGAGACAGTAGATCTAGCTGGTCTGTCATAATATAATAGAGACAGTAGATCTAGCTGGTCTGTCATAATATAATAGAGACAGTAGATCTAGCTGGTCTGTCATAATATAATAGAGACAGTAGATCTAGCTGGTCTGTCATAATATAATAGAGACAGTAGATCTAGCTGGTCTGTCATAATATAATAGAGACAGTAGATCTAGCTGGTCTGTCTGTATATAATAGAGACAGAGACAGTAGATCTAGCTGGTCTGTCATAATATAATAGAGACAGTAGATCTAGCTGGTCTGTCATAATAATATAGAGACAGTAGATCTAACTGGTCTGTCATATTATTATATAGACAGTAGATCTAGCTGTTCTGTCATAATATAATAGAGACAGTAGATCTAGCTGGTCTGTCATAATATAATAGAGACAGTAGATCTAGCTGGTCTGTCATAATATAATAGAGACAGTAGATCTAGCTGGTCTGTCATAATATAATAATATAATAGAGACAGTAGATCTAGCTGGTCTGTCATAATATAATAGAGAGACAGTAGATCTAGCTGGTCTGTCATAATATAATAGAGACAGTAGATCTAGCTGGTCTGTCATAATATAATAGAGACAGTAGATCTAGCTGGTCTGTCATAATATAATAGAGACAGTAGATCTAGCTGGTCTGTCATAATATAATAGAGACAGTAGATCTAGCTGGTCTGTCATAATATAATATAGAGACAGTAGATCTAGCTGGTCTGTCATAATATAATAGAGACAGTAGATCTAGCTGGTCTGTCATAATATAATAGAGACAGTAGATCTAGCTGGTCTGTCATAATATAATAGAGACAGTAGATCTAGCTGGTCTGTCATAATATAATAGAGACAGTAGATCTAGCTGGTCTGTCATAATATAATAGAGACAGTAGATCTAGCTGGTCTGTCATAATATAATAGAGACAGTAGATCTAGCTGGTCTGTCATAATATAATAGAGACAGTAGATCTAGCTGGTCTGTCATAATATAATAGAGACAGTAGATCTAGCTGGTCTGTCATAATATAATAGAGACAGTAGATCTAGCTGGTCTGTCATAATATAATAGAGACATAGAGTCAGTAGATCTAGCTGGTCTGTCATAATATAATAGAGACAGTAGATCTAGCTGGTCTGTCATAATATAATAGAGACAGTAGATCTAGCTGGTCTGTCATAATATAATAGAGACAGTAGATCTAGCTGGTCTGTCATCATAATATATAGAGACAGTAGATCTAGCTGGTCTGTCATAATATAATAGAGACAGTAGATCTAGCTGGTCTGTCATAATATAATAGAGACAGTAGATCTAGCTGGTCTGTCATAATATAATAGAGACAGTAGATCTAGCTGGTCTGTCATAATATAATAGAGACAGTAGATCTAGCTGGTCTGTCATAATATAATAGAGACAGACAGTATCTAGCTGGTCTGTCATAATATAATAGAGACAGTAGATCTAGCTGGTCTGTCATAATATAATAGAGACAGTAGATCTAGCTGGTCTGTCATAATATAATAGAGACAGTAGATCTAGCTGGTCTGTCATAATATAATAGAGACAGTAGATCTAGCTGGTCTGTCATAATATAATAGAGACAGAGACAGTAGATCTAGCTGGTCTGTCATAATATAATAGAGACAGTAGATCTAGCTGGTCTGTCATAATATAATAGAGACAGAGACAGTAGATCTAGCTGGTCTGTCATAATATAATAGAGACAGTAGATCTAGCTGGTCTGTCATAATATAATAGAGACAGTAGATCTAGCTGGTCTGTCATATTAGAATAGAGAGTAGATCTAGCTGGTCTGTCATAAAAATATAGAGACAGTAGATCTAGCTGGTCTGTCATAATATAAAAGAGACAGTAGATCTAGCTGGCCTGTCATAATATAATAGAGAGACAGTAGATCTAGCTGGTCTGTCATAATATAATAGAGACAGTAGATCTAGCTGGTCTGTCATAATATAATAGAGACAGTAGATCTAGCTGGTCTGTCATAATATAATAGAGACAGTAGATCTAGCTGGTCTGTCATAATATAATAGAGACAGTAGATCTAGCTGGTCTGTCATAATATAATAGAGACAGTAGATCTAGCTGGTCTGTCATAATATAATAGAGAGACAGTAGATCTAGCTGGTCTGTCATAATATAATAGAGACAGTAGATCTAGATGGTCTGTCTGTCATAATATTATAGAGCCAGTAGATCTAGCTGGTCTGTCATAATATAATAGAGACAGTAGATCTAGCTGGTCTGTCATAATACAATAGAGACAGTAGATCTAGCTGGTCTGTCATAATATAATAGACACATTAGATATATCTGGTCTGTCATATTATAATAGAGACAGTAGAGATCTAGCTGGTCTGTCATAATATAATAGAGACAGTAGATCTAGCTGGTCTGTCATAATATAATAGAGACAGTAGATCTAGCTGGTCTGTCATAATATAATAGAGACAGTAGATCTAGCTGGTCTGTCATAATATAATAGAGAGAGTAGATCTAGCTGGTCTGTCATAATATAATAGAGACAGTAGATCTAGCTGGTCTGTCATAATATAATAGAGACAGTAGTAGATCTAGCTGGTCTGTCATAATATAATAGAGACAGTAGATCTAGCTGGTCTGTCATAATATAATAGAGACAGTAGATCTAGCTGGTCTGTCATAATATAATAGAGACAGTAGATCTAGCTGGTCTGTCATAATATAATAGAGACAGTAGATCTAGCTGGTCTGTCATAATATAATAGAGACAGTAGATCTAGCTGGTCTGTCATAATATAATAGAGACAGTAGATCTAGCTGGTCTGTCATAATATAATAGAGACAGTAGATCTAGCTGGTCTGTCATAATATAATAGAGACAGTAGATCTAGCTGGTCTGTCATAATATAATAGAGACAGTAGATCTAGCTGGTCTGTCATAATATAATAGAGACAGTAGATCTAGCTGGTCTGTCATAATATAATAGAGACAGTAGATCTAGCTGGTCTGTCATAATATAATAGAGACAGTAGATCTAGCTGGTCTGTCATAATATAATAGAGACAGTAGATCTAGCTGGTCTGTCATAATATAATAGAGACAGTAGATCTAGCTGGTCTGTCATAATATAATAGAGACAGTAGATCTAGCTGGTCTGTCATAATATAATAGAGACAGTAGATCTAGCTGGTCTGTCATAATATAATAGAGACAGTAGATCTAGCTGGTCTGTCATATATAATAGAGACAGTAGTAGATCTAGCTGGTCTGTCATAATATAATAGAGACAGTAGATCTAGCTGGTCTGTCATAATATAATAGAGACAGTAGATCTAGCTGGTCTGTCATAATATAATAGAGACAGTAGATCTAGCTGGTCTGTCATAATATAGACAGTATATCTACCTGGTCTGTCATAATATAATAGAGACAGTATATCTAGCTGGTCTGTCATAATATAATAGAGACAGTAGATCTAGCTGGTCTGTCATAATATAATAGAGACAGTAGATCTAGCTGGTCTGTCATAATATAATAGAGACAGTAGATCTAGCTGGTCTGTCATAATATAATAGAGACAGTAGATCTAGCTGGTCTGTCATAATATAATAGAGACAGTAGATCTAGCTGGTCTGTCATAATATAATAGAGACAGTAGATCTAGCTGGTCTGTCATAATATAATAGAGACAGTAGATCTAGCTGGTCTGTCATAATATAATAGAGACAGTAGATCTAGCTGGTCTGTCATAATATAATAGAGACAGTAGATCTAGCTGGTCTGTCATAATATAATAGAGACAGTAGATCTAGCTGGTCTGTCATAATATAATAGAGACAGTAGATCTAGCTGGTCTGTCATAATATAATAGACAGTAGATCTAGCTGGTCTGTCATAATATAATAGAGACAGTAGATCTAGCTGGTCTGTCATAATATAATAGAGACAGTAGATCTAGCTGGTCTGTCATAATATAATAGAGACAGTAGATCTAGCTGGTCTGTCATAATATAATAGAGACAGTAGATCTAGCTGGTCTGTCATAATATAATAGAGACAGTAGATCTAGCTGGTCTGTCATAATATAATAGAGACAGTAGATCTAGCTGGTCTGTCATAATATAATAGAGACAGTAGATCTAGCTGGTCTGTCATAATATAATAGAGACAGTAGATCTAGCTGGTCTGTCATAATATAATAGAGACAGTAGATCTAGATGGTCTGTCATAATATAATAATAGAGACAGTAGATCTAGCTGGTTGTGTCATAATATAATAGAGACAGTAGATCTAGCTGGTCTGTCATAATATAATAGAGACAGTAGATCTAGCTGGTCTGTCATAATATAATAGAGACAGTAGATCTAGCTGGTCTGTCATAATATAATAGAGACAGTAGATCTAGCTGGTCTGTCATAATATAATAGAGACAGTAGATCTAGCTGGTCTGTCATAATATAATAGAGACAGTAGATCTAGCTGGTCTGTCATAATATAATAGAGACAGTAGATCTAGCTGGTCTGTCATAATATAATAGAGACAGTAGATCTAGCTGGTCTGTCATAATATAATAGAGACAGTAGATCTAGCTGGTCTGTCATAATATAATAGAGACAGTAGATCTAGCTGGTCTGTCATAATATAATAGAGACAGTAGATCTAGCTGGTCTGTCATAATATAATAGAGACAGTAGATCTAGCTGGTCTGTCATAATATAATAGAGACAGTAGATCTAGCTGGTCTGTCATAATATAATATATACAGTAGATCTAGCTGGTCTGTCATAATATAATAGAGACAGTAGATCTAGCTGGTCTGTCATAATATAATAGAGACAGTAGATCTAGCTGGTCTGTCATAATATAATAGAGACAGTAGATCTAGCTGGTCTGTCATAATATAATAGAGACAGTAGATCTAGCTGGTCTGTCATAATATAATAGAGACAGTAGATCTAGCTGGTCTGTCATAATATAATAGAGACAGTAGATCTAGCTGGTCTGTCATAATATAATAGAGACAGTAGATCTAGCTGGTCTGTCATAATATAATAGAGACAGTAGATCTAGCTGGTCTGTCATAATATAATAGAGACAGTAGATCTAGCTGGTCTGTCATAATATAATAGAGACAGTAGATCTAGCTGGTCTGTCATAATATAATAGAGACAGTAGATCTAGCTGGTCTGTCATAATATAATAGAGACATAGAGACAGTAGATCTAGCTGGTCTGTCATAATATAATAGAGACAGTAGATCTAGCTGGTCTGGTCTGTCATAATATAATAGAGACAGTAGATCTAGCTGGTCTGTCATAATATAACAGAGACAGTAGATCTAGCTGGTCTGTCATAATATAATAGAGACAGTAGATCTAGCTGGTCTGTCATAATATAATAGAGACAGTAGATCTAGCTGGTCTGTCATAATATAATAGAGACAGTAGATCTAGCTGGTCTGTCATAATATAATAGAGACAGTAGATCTAGCTGGTCTGTCATATTATAATAGAGACAGTAGATCTAGCTGGTCTGTCATAATATAATAGAGACAGTAGATCTAGCTGGTCTGTCATAATATAATAGAGACAGTAGATCTAGCTGGTCTTTCATAATATAATAGAGACAGTAGATCTAGTAGCTGGTCTTTCATATTATAATATAGACAGTAGATCTAGCTGGTCTGTCATATTATAATAGAGACAGTAGATCTAGCTGGTCTGTCATAATATAATAGAGACAGTAGATCTAGCTGGTCTGTCATAATATAATAGAGACAGTAGATCTAGCTGTCTGTCATAATATAATAGAGACAGTAGATCTAGCTGGTCTGTCATAATATAATAGAGACAGTAGATCTAGCTGGTCTGTCATAATATAATAGAGTAGATCTAGCTGGTCTGTCATAATATAATAGAGACAGTAGATCTAGCTGGTCTGTCATAATATAATAGAGACAGTAGATCTAGCTGGTCTGTCATAATATAATAGAGACAGTAGATCTAGCTGGTCTGTCATAATATAATAGAGACAGTAGATCTAGCTGGTCTGTCATAATATAATAGAGACAGTAGATCTAGCTGGTCTGTCATAATATAATAGAGACAGTAGATCTAGCTGGTCTGTCATAATATAATAGAGACAGTAGATCTAGCTGGTCTGTCATAATATAATAGAGACAGTAGATCTAGCTGGTCTGTCATAATAATAGAGACAGTAGATCTAGCTGGTCTGTCATCATATAATAGAGACAGTAGATCTAGCTGGTCTGTCATAATATAATAGAGACAGTAGATCTAGCTAGCTGGTCTGTCATAATATAATAGAGACAGTAGATCTAGCTGGTCTGTCATAATATAATAGAGACAGTAGATCTAGCTGGTCTGTCATAATATAATAGAGACAGTAGATCTAGCTGGTCTGTCATAATATAATAGAGACAGTAGATCTAGCTGGTCTGTCATAATATAATAGAGACAGTAGATCTAGCTGGTCTGTCATAATATAATAGAGACAGTAGATCTAGCTGGTCTGTCATAATATAATAGAGACAGTAGATCTAGCTGGTCTGTCATAATATAATAGAGACAGTAGATCTAGCTGGTCTGTCATAATATAATAGAGACAGTAGATCTAGCTGGTCTGTCATAATATAATAGAGACAGTAGATCTAGCTGGTCTGTCATAATATAATAGAGACAGTAGATCTAGCTGGTCTGTCATAATATAATAGAGACAGTAGATCTAGCTGGTCTGTCATAATATAATAGAGACAGTAGATCTAGCTGGTCTGTCATAATAATAGAGACAGTAGATCTAGCTGGTCTGTCATAATATAATAGAGACAGTAGATCTAGCTGGTCTGTCATATATATAATAGAGACAGTAGATCTAGCTGGTCTGTCATAATATAATAGAGACAGTAGATCTAGCTGGTCTGTCATAATATAATAGAGACAGTAGATCTAGCTGGTCTGTCATAATATAATAGAGACAGTAGATCTAGCTGGTCTGTCATAATATAATAGAGACAGTAGATCTAGCTGGTCTGTCATAATATAATAGAGACAGTAGATCTAGCTGGTCTGTCATAATATAATAGAGACAGTAGATCTAGCTGGTCTGTCATAATATAATAGAGACAGTAGATCTAGCTGGTCTGTCATAATATAATAGAGACAGTAGATCTAGCTGGTCTGTCATAATATAATAGAGACAGACAGAGATCTAGCTGGTCTGTCATAATATAATAGAGACAGTAGATCTAGCTGGTCTGTCATAATATAATAGAGACAGTAGATCTAGCTGGTCTGTCATAATATAATAGAGACAGTAGATCTAGCTGGTCTGTCATAATATAATAGAGACAGTAGATCTAGCTGGTCTGTCATAATATAATAGAGACAGTAGATCTAGCTGGTCTGTCATAATATAATAGAGACAGTAGATCTAGCTGGTCTGTCATAATATAATAGAGACAGTAGATCTAGCTGGTCTGTCATAATATAATAGAGACAGTAGATCTAGCTGGTCTGTCATAATATAATAGAGACAGTAGATCTAGCTGGTCTGTCATAATATAATAGAGACAGTAGATCTAGCTGGTCTGTCATAATATAATAGAGACAGTAGATCTAGCTGGTCTGTCATAATATAATAGAGACAGTAGATCTAGCTGGTCTGTCATAATATAATAGAGACAGTAGATCTAGCTGGTCTGTCATAAATATAATAGAGACAGTAGATCTAGCTGGTCTGTCATATATATAGACAGTAGATCTAGCTGGTCTGTCATAATATAATATAGAGACAGTAGATCTAGCTGGTCTGTCATAATATAATAGAGACAGTAGATCTAGCTGGTCTGTCATAATATAATAGAGACAGTAGATCTAGCTGGTCTGTCATAATATAATAGAGACAGTAGATCTAGCTGGTCTGTCATAATATAATAGAGACAGTAGATCTAGCTGGTCTGTCATAATATAATAGAGACAGTAGATCTAGCTGGTCTGTCATAATATAATAGAGACAGTAGATCTAGCTGGTCTGTCATAATATAATAGAGACAGTAGATCTAGCTGGTCTGTCATAATATAATAGAGACAGTAGATCTAGCTGGTCTGTCATAATATAATAGAGACAGTAGATCTAGATCTGGGTCTGTCATAATATAATAGAGACAGTAGATCTAGCTGGTCTGTCATAATATAATAGAGACAGTAGATCTAGCTGGTCTGTCATAATATAATAGAGACAGTAGATCTAGCTGGTCTGTCATAATATAATAGAGACAGTAGTAGAGCTGGTCTGTCATAATATAATAGAGACAGTAGATCTAGCTGGTCTGTCATAATAATAATAGAGACAGTAGATCTAGCTGGTCTGTCATAATATAATAGAGACAGTAGATCTAGCTGGTCTGTCATAATATAATAGAGACAGTAGATCTAGCTGGTCTGTCATAATATAATAGAGACAGTAGATCTAGCTGGTCTGTCATAATATAATAGAGACAGTAGATCTAGCTGGTCTGTCATAATATAATAGAGACAGTAGATCTAGCTGGTCTGTCATAATAATAATAGACAGAGAGTAGATCTAGCTGGTCTGTCATAATATAATAGAGACAGTAGATCTAGCTGGTCTGTCATAATATAATAGAGACAGTAGAGATCTAGCTGGTCTGTCATAATATAATAGAGACAGAGACAGTAGATCTAGCTGGTCTGTCATAATATAATAGAGACAGTAGATCTAGCTGGTCTGTCATAATATAATAGAGACAGTAGATCTAGCTGGTCTGTCATAATATAATAGAGAGAGACAGTAGATCTAGCTGGTCTGTCATAATATAATAGAGACAGTAGATCTAGCTGGTCTGTCATAATATAATAGAGACAGTAGATCTAGCTGGTCTGTCATAATATAATAGAGACAGTAGATCTAGCTGGTCTGTCATAATATAATAGAGACAGTAGATCTAGCTGGTCTGTCATAATATAATAGAGACAGTAGATCTAGCTGGTCTGTCATAATATAATAGAGACAGTAGATCTAGCTGGTCTGTCATAATATAATAGAGACAGTAGATCTAGCTGGTCTGTCATAATATAATAGAGACAGTAGATCTAGCTGGTCTGTCATAATATAATAGAGACAGTAGATCTAGCTGGTCTGTCATAATATAATAGAGACAGTAGATCTAGCTGGTCTGTCATAATATAATAGAGACAGTAGATCTAGCTGGTCTGTCATAATATAATAGAGACAGTAGATCTAGCTGGTCTGTCATAATATAATAGAGACAGTAGATCTAGCTGGTCTGTCATAATATAATAGAGACAGTAGATCTAGCTGGTCTGTCATAATATAATAGAGACAGTAGATCTAGCTGGTCTGTCATAATATAATAGAGACAGTAGATCTAGCTGGTCTGTCATAATATAATAGAGACAGTAGATCTAGCTGGTCTGTCATAATATAATAGAGACAGTAGATCTAGCTGGTCTCTGTCATAATATAATAGAGACAGTAGATCTAGCTGGTCTGTCATAATATAATAGAGACAGTAGATCTAGCTGGTCTGTCATAATATAATAGAGACAGTAGATCTAGCTGGTCTGTCATAATATAATAGAGACAGTAGATCTAGCTGGTCTGTCATAATATAATAGAGACAGTAGATCTAGCTGGTCTGTCATAATATAATAGTGACAGTAGATCTAGCTGGTCTGTCATAATATAATAGAGACAGTAGATCTAGCTGGTCTGTCATAATACAATACAGACTGTAGCTCTAGCTGGTCTTTCATAATATAATAGTGACAGTAGATAGATCTAGCTGGTCTGTCATAATATAATAGAGACAGTAGATCTAGCTGGTCTGTCATAATATAATAGAGACAGTAGATCTAGCTGGTCTGTCATAATATAATAGAGACAGTAGATCTAGCTGGTCTGTCATAATATAATAGAGACAGTAGATCTAGCTGGTCTGTCATAATATAATAGAGACAGTAGATCTAGCTGGTCTGTCATAATATAATAGAGACAGTAGATCTAGCTGGTCTGTCATAATATAATAAATACAGTAGATCTAGCTGGTCTGTCATAATATAATAGAGAGTAGATCTAGCTGGTCTGTCATAATATAAAAGAGACAGTAGATCTAGCTGATCTGTCATATTATAATACAGACAGTAGATCTAGCTGGTCTGTCATAATATAATAGAGACAGTAGATCTAGAGAGACTGGTGGTCTAGCTCATCTATAATAGAAACAGTAGATCTAGCTGGTCTGTCATATTATAATAGAGACAGTAGATCTAGCTGGTCTGTCATAATATATGTAAATGTAAATGTAAATATAATAGAGACAGTACATCTAGCTGGTTTGTCATAATATAGTAGAGACAGTAGATCTAGCTGGTCTGTCATAAGATAATACAGACAGTAGATCTAGCTGGTCTGTCATAATATAATAGAAACAGTAGATCTAGCTGGTCTGTCATAATATAATAGAAACAGTAGATCTAGCTGGTCTGTCATAATATGATAGAAACAGTAGATCTAGCTGGTCTGTAATATTATAATAGAGACAGTAGATCTAGCTGGTCTGTCATAATATAATAGAGACAGTAGATCTAGCTGGTCTGTCATAATATAATAGAGACAGTAGATCTAGCTGGTCTGTCATAATATAATAGAGACAGTAGATCTAGCTGGTCTGTCATAATATAATAGAGACAGTAGATCTAGCTGGTCTGTCATAATATAATAGAGACAGTAGATCTAGCTGGTCTGTCATAATATAATAGAGACAGTAGATCTAGCTGGTCTGTCATAATATAATAGAGACAGTAGATCTAGCTGGTCTGTCATAATATAATAGAGACAGTAGATCTAGCTGGTCTGTCATAATATAATAGAGAGACAGTAGATCTAGCTGGTCTGTCATAATATAATAGAGACAGTAGATCTAGCTGGTCTGTCATAATATAATAGAGACAGTAGATCTAGCTGGTCTGTCATAATATAATAGAGACAGTAGATCTAGCTGGTCTGTCATAATATAATAGAGACAGTAGATCTAGCTGGTCTGTCATAATATAATAGAGACAGTAGATCTAGCTGGTCTGTCATAATATAATAGAGACAGTAGATCTAGCTGGTCTGTCATAATATAATAGAGACAGAGATCAGTAGATCTAGCTGGTCTGTCATAATATAATAGAGACAGTAGATCTAGCTGGTCTGTCATAATATAATAGAGACAGTAGATCTAGCTGGTCTGTCATAATATAATAGAGACAGTAGATCTAGCTGGTCTGTCATAATATAATAGAGACAGTAGATCTAGCTGGTCTGTCATAATATAATAGAGACAGTAGATCTAGCTGGTCTGTCATAATATAATAGAGACAGTAGATCTAGCTGGTCTGTCATAATATAATAGAGACAGTAGATCTAGCTGGTCTGTCATAATATAATAGAGACAGTAGATCTAGCTGGTCTGTCATAATATAATAGAGACAGTAGATCTAGCTGGTCTGTCATAATATAATAGAGACAGTAGATCTAGCTGGTCTGTCATAATATAATAGAGACAGTAGATCTAGCTGGTCTGTCATAATATAATAGAGACAGTAGATCTAGCTGGTCTGTCATAATATAATAGAGACAGTAGATCTAGCTGGTCTGTCATAATATAATAGAGACAGTAGATCTAGCTGGTCTGTCATAATATAATAGAGAGACAGTAGATCTAGCTGGTCTGTCATAATATAATAGAGACAGTAGATCTAGCTGGTCTGTCATAATATAATAGAGACAGTAGATCTAGCTGGTCTGTCATAATATAATAGAGACAGTAGATCTAGCTGGTCTGTGTCATAATATAATAGAGACAGTAGATAGATCTAGCTGGTCTGTCATAATATAATAGAGACAGTAGATCTAGCTGGTCTGTCATAATATAATAGAGACAGTAGATCTAGCTGGTCTGTCATAATATAATAGAGACAGTAGATCTAGCTGGTCTGTCATAATATAATAGAGACAGTAGATCTAGCTGGTCTGTCATAATATAATAGAGACAGTAGATCTAGCTGGTCTGTCATAATATAATAGAGACAGTAGATCTAGCTGGTCTGTCATAATATAATAGAGACAGTAGATCTAGCTGGTCTGTCATAATATAATAGAGACAGTAGATCTAGCTGGTCTGTCATAATATAATAGAGACAGTAGATCTAGCTGGTCTGTCATAATATAATAGAGACAGTAGATCTAGCTGGTCTGTCATAATATAATAGAGACAGTAGATCTAGCTGGTCTGTCATAATATAATAGAGACAGTAGATCTAGCTGGTCTGTCATAATATAATAGAGACAGTAGACAGTAGATAGCTGGTCTGTCATAATACAATAGAGACAGTAGATCTAGCTTGTATGTCATAATATAATAGAGACAGTAGATAGATCTAGCTGGTCTGCCATAATATAATAGACACAGTAGATCTAGCTGATCTGTCATAATATAATAGAGACAGCAGATCTACCTGGTCTGTCATAGTATAATAGAGATAGTAGATCTAGCTGGTCTGTCATAATATAATAGAGACAGTAGATCTAGCTGGTCTGTCATATATATAATAGAGACAGTAGATCTAGCTGGTCTGTCATAATATAATAGAGACAGTAGATCTAGCTGGTCTGTCATAATATAATAGAGACAGTAGATCTAGCTGGTCTGTCATAATATAATAGAGACAGTAGATCTAGCTGGTCTGTCATAATATAATAGAGACAGTAGATCTAGCTGGTCTGTCATAATATAATAGAGACAGTAGATCTAGCTGGTCTGTCATAATATAATAGAGACAGTAGATCTAGCTGGTCTGTCATAATATAATAGAGACAGTAGATCTAGCTGGTCTGTCATAATATAATAGAGACAGTAGATCTAGCTGGTCTGTCATAATATAATAGAGACAGTAGATCTAGCTGGTCTGTCATAATATAATAGAGACAGTAGATCTAGCTGGTCTGTCATAATATAATAGAGACAGTAGATCTAGCTGGTCTGTCATAATATAATAGAGACAGTAGATCTAGCTGGTCTGTCATAATATAATAGAGACAGTAGATCTAGCTGGTCTGTCATAATATAATAGAGACAGTAGATCTAGCTGGTCTGTCATAATATAATAGAGACAGTAGATCTAGCTGGTCTGTCATAATATAATAGAGACAGTAGATCTAGCTGGTCTGTCATAATATAATAGAGACAGTAGATCTAGCTGGTCTGTCATAATATAATAGAGACAGTAGATCTAGCTGGTCTGTCATAATATAATAGAGACAGTAGATCTAGCTGGTCTGTCATAATATAATAGAGACAGTAGATTTAGTTGGTTTTCATAATAATATAATAGAGACACTAGATCTAGCTGGTCTGTCATAATATAATAGAGACAGTAGATCTAGCTGGTCTGTCATAATATAATAGAGACAGTAGATCTAGCTGGTCTGTCATAATATAATAGAGACAGTAGATCTAGCTGGTCTGTCATAATATAATAGAGACAGTAGATCTAGCTGGTCTGTCATAATATAATAGAGACAGTAGATCTAGCTGGTCTGTCATAATATAACAGAGACAGTAGATCTAGCTGGTCTGTCATCATATAATAGAGACAGTAGATCTAGCTGGTCTGTCATAGAGACAAAGATACAGTAGGTGTAGCTGGTATGTCATAATATAATAGAGACATTAGAGATCTAGCTGGTCTGTCATAATATAACAGAGACAGTAGATCTAGCTGGTCTGTCATAATATAATAGAGACAGTAGATCTAGCTGGTCTGTCATAATATAATAGAGACAGTAGATCTAGCTGGTCTGTCATAATATAATAGAGACAGTAGATCTAGCTGGTCTGTCATAATATAATAGAGACAGTAGATCTAGCTGGTCTGTCATAATATAATAGAGACAGTAGATCTAGCTGGTCTGTCATAATATAATAGAGACAGTAGATCTAGCTGGTCTGTCATAATATAATAGAGACAGTAGATCTAGCTGGTCTGTCATAATATAATAGAGACAGTAGATCTAGCTGGTCTGTCATAATATAATAGAGACAGTAGATCTAGCTGGTCTGTCATAATATAATAGAGACAGTAGATCTAGCTGGTCTGTCATAATATAATAGAGACAGTAGATCTAGCTGGTCTGTCATAATATAATAGAGACAGTAGATCTAGCTGGTCTGTCATAATATAATAGAGACAGTAGATCTAGCTGGTCTGTCATAATATAATAGAGACAGTAGATCTAGCTGGTCTGTCATAATATAATAGAGACAGTAGATCTAGCTGGTCTGTCATAATATAATAGAGACAGTAGATCTAGCTGGTCTGTCATATATAATAATAGAGACAGTAGATCTAGCTGGTCTGTCATAATATAATAGAGACAGTAGATCTAGCTGGTCTGTCATAATAATAGAGAGAGACAGATAGATCTAGCTGGTCTGTCATAATATAATAGAGACAGTAGATCTAGCTGGTCTGTCATAATATAATAGAGACAGTAGATCTAGCTGGTCTGTCATAATATAATAGAGACAGTAGATCTAGCTGGTCTGTCATAATATAATAGAGACAGTAGATCTAGCTGGTCTGTCATAATATAATAGAGACAGTAGATCTAGCTGGTCTGTCATAATATAATAGAGACAGTAGATCTAGCTGGTCTGTCATAATATAATAGAGACAGTAGATCTAGCTGGTCTGTCATAATATAATAGAGACAGTAGATCTAGCTGGTCTGTCATAATATAATAGAGACAGTAGATCTAGCTGGTCTGTCATAATATAATAGAGACAGTAGATCTAGCTGGTCTGTCATAATATAATAGAGACAGAGACAGTAGATCAGCTGGTGGTCTGTCATAATATAATAGAGACAGTAGATCTAGCTGGTCTGTCATAATATAATAGAGACAGTAGATCTAGCTGGTCTGTCATAATATAATAGAGACAGTAGATCTAGCTGGTCTGTCATAATATAATAGAGACAGTAGATCTAGCTGGTCTGTCATAATATAATAGAGACAGTAGATCTAGCTGGTCTGTCATAATATAATAGAGACAGTAGATCTAGCTGGTCTGTCATAATATAATAGAGACAGTAGATCTAGCTGGTCTGTCATAATATAATAGAGACAGTAGATCTAGCTGGTCTGTCATAATATAATAGAGACAGTAGATCTAGCTGGTCTGTCATAATATAATAGAGACAGTAGATCTAGCTGGTCTGTCATAATATAATAGAGACAGTAGATCTAGCTGGTCTGTCATAATATAATAGAGACAGTAGATCTAGCTGGTCTGTCATAATATAATAGAGACAGTAGATCTAGCTGGTCTGTCATAATATAATAGAGACAGTAGATCTAGCTGGTCTGTCATAATATAATAGAGACAGTAGATCTAGCTGGTCTGTCATAATATAGTAGAGACAGTAGATCTAGCTGGTCTGTCATAATATAATAGAGACAGTAGATCTAGCTGGTCTGTCATAATAGATAAGAGAGTAGATCTAGCTGGTCTGTCATAATATAATAGAGACAGTAGATCTAGCTGGTCTGTCATAATATAATAGAGACAGTAGATCTAGCTGGTCTGTCATAATATAGAGACAGTAGAGATCTAGATCTGGTCTGTCATATAATATAATAGAGACAGTAGATCTAGCTGGTCTGTCATAATATAATAGAGACAGTAGATCTAGCTGGTCTGTCATAATATAATAGAGACAGTAGATCTAGCTGGTCTGTCATAATATAATAGAGACAGTAGATCTAGCTGGTCTGTCATAATATAATAGAGACAGTAGATCTAGCTGGTCTGTCATAATATAATAGAGACAGTAGATCTAGCTGGGTCTGTCATAATATAATAGAGACAGTAGATCTAGCTGGTCTGTCATAATATAATAGAGACAGTAGATCTAGCTGTCATAATATATAATAGAGACAGTAGATCTAGCTGGTCTGTCATAATATAATAGAGACAGTAGATCTAGCTGGTCTGTCATAATATAATAGAGACAGTAGATCTAGCTGGTCTGTCATAATATAATAGAGACAGTAGATCTAGCTGGTCTGTCATAATATAATAGAGACAGTAGATCTAGCTGGTCTGTCATAATATAATAGAGACAGTAGATCTAGCTGGTCTGTCATAATATAATAGAGACAGTAGATCTAGCTGGTCTGTCATAATATAATAGAGACAGTAGATCTAGCTGGTCTGTCATAATATAATAGAGACAGTAGATCTAGCTGGTCTGTCATAATATAATAGAGACAGTAGATCTAGCTGGTCTGTCATAATATAATAGAGACAGATCTAGCTGGTCTGTCATAATATAATAATAGAGACAGTAGATCTAGCTGGTCTGTCATAATATAATAGAGACAGTAGATCTAGCTGGTCTGTCATAATATAATAGAGACAGTAGATCTAGCTGGTCTGTCATAATATAATAGAGACAGTAGATCTAGCTGGTCTGTCATAATATAATAGAGACAGTAGATCTAGCTGGTCTGTCATAATATAATAGAGACAGTAGATCTAGCTGGTCTGTCATAATATAATAGAGACAGTAGATCTAGCTGGTCTGTCATAATATAATAGAGACAGTAGATCTAGCTGGTCTGTCATAATATAATAGAGACAGTAGATCTAGCTGGTCTGTCATAATATAATAGAGACAGTAGATCTAGCTGGTCTGTCATAATATAATAGAGACAGTAGATCTAGCTGGTCTGTCATAATATAATAGAGACAGTAGATCTAGCTGGTCTGTCATAATATAATAGAGACAGTAGATCTAGCTGGTCTGTCATAATATAATAGAGACAGTAGATCTAGCTGGTCTGTCATAATATAATAGAGACAGTAGATCTAGCTGGTCTGTCATAATATAATAGAGACAGTAGATCTAGCTGGTCTGTCATAATATAATAGAGACAGTAGATCTAGCTGGTCTGTCATAATATAATAGAGACAGTAGATCTAGCTGGTCTGTCATAATATAATAGAGACAGTAGATCTAGCTGGTCTGTCATAATATAATAGAGACAGTAGATCTAGCTGGTCTGTCATAATATAATAGAGACAGTAGATCTAGCTGGTCTGTCATAATATAATAGAGACAGTAGATCTAGCTGGTCTGTCATAATATAATAGAGACAGTAGATCTAGCTGGTCTGTCATAATATAATAGAGACAGTAGATCTAGCTGGTCTGTCATAATATAATAGAGACAGTAGATCTAGCTGGTCTGTCATAATATAATAGAGACAGTAGATCTAGCTGGTCTGTCATAATATAATAGAGACAGTAGATCTAGCTGGTCTGTCATAATATAATAGAGACAGTAGATCTAGCTAGATCTAGCTGGTCTGTCATAATATAATAGAGACAGTAGATCTAGCTGGTCTGTCATAATATAATAGAGACAGTAGATCTAGCTGGTCTGTCATAATATAATAGAGACAGTAGATCTAGCTGGTCTGTCATAATATAATAGAGACAGTAGATCTAGCTGGTCTGTCATAATATAATAGAGACAGTAGATCTAGCTGGTCTGTCATAATATAATAGAGACAGTAGATCTAGCTGGTCTGTCATAATATAATAGAGAGACAGTAGATCTAGCTGGTCTGTCATAATATAATAGAGAGAGAGTAGATCTACCTGGTCTGTCATAATATAATAGAGACAGTAGATCTAGCTGGTCTGTCATAATATAATAGAGACAGAGACAGTAGATCTAGCTGGTCTGTCATAATATAATAGAGACAGTAGATCTAGCTGGTCTGTCATAATATAATAGAGACAGTAGATCTAGCTGGTCTGTCATAATATAATAGAGACAGTAGATCTAGCTGGTCTGTCATAATATAATAATAGAGACAGTAGATCTAGCTGGTCTGTCATAATATAATAGAGACAGTAGATCTAGCTGGTCTGTCATAATATAATAGAGACAGTAGATCTAGCTGGTCTGTCATAATATAATAGAGACAGTAGATCTAGCTGGTCTGTCATAATATAATAGAGACAGTAGATCTAGCTGGTCTGTCATAATATAATAGAGACAGTAGATCTAGCTGGTCTGTCATAATATAATAGAGACAGTAGATCTAGCTGGTCTGTCATAATATAATAGAGACAGTAGATCTAGCTGGTCTGTCATAATATAATAGAGACAGTAGATCTAGCTGGTCTGTCATAATATAATAGAGACAGTAGATCTAGCTGGTCTGTCATAATATAATAGAGACAGTAGATCTAGCTGGTCTGTCATAATATAATAGAGACAGTAGATCTAGCTGGTCTGTCATAATATAATAGAGACAGTAGATCTAGCTGGTCTGTCATAATATAATAGAGACAGTAGATCTAGCTGGTCTGTCATAATATAATAGAGACAGTAGATCTAGCTGGTCTGTCATAATATAATAGAGACAGTAGATCTAGCTGGTCTGTCATAATATAATAGAGACAGTAGATCTAGCTGGTCTGTCATAATATAATAGAGACAGTAGATCTAGCTGGTCTGTCATAATATAATAGAGACAGTAGATCTAGCTGGTCTGTCATAATATAATAGAGACAGTAGATCTAGCTGGTCTGTCATAATATAATAGAGACAGTAGATCTAGCTGGTCTGTCATAATATAATAGAGACAGTAGATCTAGCTGGTCTGTCATAATATAATAGAGACAGTAGATCTAGCTGGTCTGTCATAATATAATAGAGACAGTAGATCTAGCTGGTCTGTCATAATATAATAGAGACAGTAGATCTAGCTGGTCTGTCATAATATAATAGAGACAGTAGATCTAGCTGGTCTGTCATAATATAATAGAGACAGTAGATCTAGCTGGTCTGTCATAATATAATAGAGACAGTAGATCTAGCTGGTCTGTCATAATATAATAGAGACAGTAGATCTAGCTGGTCTGTCATAATATAATAGAGACAGTAGATCTAGCTGGTCTGTCATAATATAATAGAGACAGTAGATCTAGCTGGTCTGTCATAATATAATAGAGACAGTAGATCTAGCTGGTCTGTCATAATATAATAGAGACAGTAGATCTAGCTGGTCTGTCATAATATAATAGAGACAGTAGATCTAGCTGGTCTGTCATAATATAATAGAGACAGTAGATCTAGCTGGTCTGTCATAATATAATAGAGACAGTAGATCTAGCTGGTCTGTCATAATATAATAGAGACAGTAGATCTAGCTGGTCTGTCATAATATAATAGAGACAGTAGATCTAGCTGGTCTGTCATAATATAATAGAGACAGTAGATCTAGCTGGTCTGTCATAATATAATAGAGACAGTAGATCTAGCTGGTCTGTCATAATATAATAGAGACAGTAGATCTAGCTGGTCTGTCATAATATAATAGAGACAGTAGATCTAGCTGGTCTGTCATAATATAATAGAGACAGTAGATCTAGCTGGTCTGTCATAATATAATAGAGACAGTAGATCTAGCTGGTCTGTCATAATATATAATAGAGACAGTAGATCTAGCTGGTCTGTCATAATATAATAGAGACAGTAGATCTAGCTGGTCTGTCATAATATAATAGAGACAGTAGATCTAGCTGGTCTGTCATAATATAATAGAGACAGTAGATCTAGCTGGTCTGTCATAATATAATAGAGACAGTAGATCTAGCTGGTCTGTCATAATATAATAGAGACAGTAGATCTAGCTGGTCTGTCATAATATAATAGAGACAGTAGATCTAGCTGGTCTGTCATAATATAATAGAGACAGTAGATCTAGCTGGTCTGTCATAATATAATAGAGACAGTAGATCTAGCTGGTCTGTCATAATATAATAGAGACAGTAGATCTAGCTGGTCTGTCATAATATAATAGAGACAGTAGATCTAGCTGGTCGTCATAATATAATAGAGACAGTAGATCTAGCTGGTCTGTCATAATATAATAGAGACAGTAGATCTAGCTGGTCTGTCATAATATAATAGAGACAGTAGATCTAGCTGGTCTGTCATAATATAATAGAGACAGTAGATCTAGCTGGTCTGTCATAATATAATAGAGACAGTAGATCTAGCTGGTCTGTCATAATATAATAGAGACAGTAGATCTAGCTGGTCTGTCATAATATAATAGAGACAGTAGATCTAGCTGGTCTGTCATAATATAATAGAGACAGTAGATCTAGCTGGTCTGTCATAATATAATAGAGACAGTAGATCTAGCTGGTCTGTCATAATATAATAGAGACAGTAGATCTAGCTGGTCTGTCATAATATAATAGAGACAGTAGATCTAGCTGGTCTGTCATAATATAATAGAGACAGTAGATCTAGCTGGTCTGTCATAATATAATAGAGATAGTAGATCTAGCTGGTCTGTCATAATATAATAGAGACAGTGAGTCTAGCTGGTCTGTCATAATATAATAGAGACAGTAGATCTAGCTGGTCTGTCATAATATAATAGAGACAGTAGATCTAGCTGGTCTGTCATAATATAATAGAGACAGTAGATCTAGCTGGTCTGTCATAATATAATAGAGACAGTAGATCTAGCTGGTCTGTCATAATATAATAGAGACAGTAGATCTAGCTGGTCTGTCATAATATAATAGAGACAGTAGATCTAGCTGGTCTGTCATAATATAATAGAGACAGTAGATCTAGCTGGTCTGTCATAATATAATAGAGACAGTAGATCTAGCTGGTCTGTCATAATATAATAGAGACAGTAGATCTAGCTGGTCTGTCATAATATAATAGAGACAGTAGATCTAGCTGGTCTGTCATAATATAATAGAGACAGTAGATCTAGCTGGTCTGTCATAATATAATAGAGACAGTAGATCTAGCTGGTCTGTCATAATATAATAGAGACAGTAGATCTAGCTGGTCTGTCATAAATCATAGAGACAGTAGATCTAGCTGGTCTGTCATAATATAATAGAGACAGTAGATCTAGCTGGTCTGTCATAATATAATAGAGACAGTAGATCTAGCTGGTCTGTCATAATAATAATAGAGACAGTAGATCTAGCTGGTCTGTCATAATATAATAGAGACAGTAGATCTAGCTGGTCTGTCATAATATAATAGAGACAGTAGATCTAGCTGGTCTGTCATAATATAATAGAGACAGTAGATCTAGCTGGTCTGTCATAATATAATAGAGACAGTAGATCTAGCTGGTCTGTCATAATATAATAGAGACAGTAGATCTAGCTGGTCTGTCATAATATAATAGAGACAGTAGATCTAGCTGGTCTGTCATAATATAATAGAGACAGTAGATCTAGCTGGTCTGTCATAATATAATAGAGACAGTAGATCTAGCTGGTCTGTCATAATATATATAGAGACAGTAGATCTAGCTGGTCTGTCATAATATAATAGAGACAGTAGATCTAGCTGGTCTGTCATAATATAATAGAGACAGTAGATCTAGCTGGTCTGTCATAATAATAGAGACAGTAGATCTAGCTGGTCTGTCATAATAGATAATAGAGACAGTAGATCTAGCTGGTCTGTCATAATATAATAGAGACAGTAGATCTAGCTGGTCTGTCATAATATAATAGAGACAGTAGATCTAGCTGGTCTGTCATAATATAATAGAGACAGTAGATCTAGCTGGTCTGTCATAATATAATAGAGACAGTAGATCTAGCTGGTCTGTCATAATATAATAGAGACAGTAGATCTAGCTGGTCTGTCATAATAATAGAGACAGAGAGTAGATCTAGCTGGTCTGTCATAATATAATAGAGACAGTAGATCTAGCTGGTCTGTCATAATATAATAGAGACAGTAGATCTAGCTGGTCTGTCATAATATAATAGAGACAGTAGATCTAGCTGGTCTGTCATAATATAATAGAGACAGTAGATCTAGCTGGTCTGTCATAATATAATAGAGACAGTAGATCTAGCTGGTCTGTCATAATATAATAGAGACAGTAGATCTAGCTGGTCTGTCATAATATAATAGAGACAGTAGATCTAGCTGGTCTGTCATAATATAATAGAGACAGTAGATCTAGCTGGTCTGTCATAATATAATAGAGACAGTAGATCTAGCTGGTCTGTCATAATATAATAGAGACAGTAGATCTAGCTGGTCTGTCATAATATAATAGAGACAGTAGATCTAGCTGGTCTGTCATAATATAATAGACAGACAGTAGATCTAGCTGGTCTGTCATAATATAATAGAGACAGTAGATCTAGCTGGTCTGTCATAATATAATAGAGACAGTAGATCTAGCTGGTCTGTCATAATATAATAGAGACAGTAGATCTAGCTGGTCTGTCATAATATAATAGAGACAGTAGATCTAGCTGGTCTGTCATAATATAATAGAGACAGTAGATCTAGCTGGTCTGTCATAATATAATAGAGACAGTAGATCTAGCTGGTCTGTCATAATATAATAGAGACAGTAGATCTAGCTGGTCTGTCATAATATAATAGAGACAGTAGATCTAGCTGGTCTGTCATAATATAATAGAGACAGTAGATCTAGCTGGTCTGTCATAATATAATAGAGACAGTAGATCTAGCTGGTCTGTCATAATATAATAGAGACAGTAGATCTAGCTGGTCTGTCATAATATAATAGAGACAGTAGATCTAGCTGGTCTGTCATAATATAATAGAGACAGTAGATCTAGCTGGTCTGTCATAATATAATAGAGACAGTAGATCTAGCTGGTCTGTCATAATATAATAGAGACAGTAGATCTAGCTGGTCTGTCATATATAATAGAGACAGTAGATCTAGCTGGTCTGTCATAATATAATAGAGACAGTAGATCTAGCTGGTCTGTCTGTCATATATATAATAGAGACAGTAGATCTAGCTGGTCTGTCATAATATAATAGAGACAGTAGATCTAGCTGGTCTGTCATAATATAATAGAGACAGTAGATCTAGCTGTCTGTCATAATATAATAGAGACAGTAGATCTAGCTGGTCTGTCATAATATAATAGAGACAGTAGATCTAGCTGGTCTGTCATAATATAATAGAGACAGTAGATCTAGCTGGTCTGTCATAATATAATAGAGACAGTAGATCTAGCTGGTCTGTCATAATATAATAGAGACAGTAGATCTAGCTGGTCTGTCATAATATAATAGAGACAGTAGATCTAGCTGGTCTGTCATAATATAATAGAGACAGTAGATCTAGCTGGTCTGTCATAATATAATAGAGACAGTAGATCTAGCTGGTCTGTCATAATATAATAGAGACAGTAGATCTAGCTGGTCTGTCATAATATAATAGAGACAGTAGATCTAGATCTAGGGTCTGTCATAATATAATAGAGACAGTAGATCTAGCTGGTCTGTCATAATATAATAGAGACAGTAGATCTAGCTGGTCTGTCATAATATAATAGAGACAGTAGATCTAGCTGGTCTGTCATAATATAATAGAGACAGTAGATCTAGCTGGTCTGTCATAATATAATAGAGACAGTAGATCTAGCTGGTCTGTCATAATATAATAGAGACAGTAGATCTAGCTGGTCTGTCATAATATAATAGAGACAGTAGATCTAGCTGGTCTGTCATAATATAATAGAGACAGTAGATCTAGCTGGTCTGTCATAATATAATAGAGACAGTAGATCTAGCTGGTCTGTCATAATATAATAGAGACAGTAGATCTAGCTGGTCTGTCATAATATAATAGAGACAGTAGATCTAGCTGGTCTGTCATAATATAATAGAGACAGTAGATCTAGCTGGTCTGTCATAATATAATAGAGACAGTAGATCTAGCTGGTCTGTCATAATATAATAGAGACAGTAGATCTAGCTGGTCTGTCATAATATAATAGAGACAGTAGATCTAGCTGGTCTGTCATAATATAATAGAGACAGTAGATCTAGCTGGTCTGTCATAATATAATAGAGACAGTAGATCTAGCTGGTCTGTCATATAATAGAGACAGTAGATCTAGCTGGTCTGTCATAATATAATAGAGACAGTAGATCTAGCTGGTCTGTCATAATATAATAGAGACAGTAGATCTAGCTGGTCTGTCATAATATAATAGAGACAGTAGATCTAGCTGGTCTGTCATAATATAATAGAGACAGTAGATCTAGCTGGTCTGTCATAATATAATAGAGACAGTAGATCTAGCTGGTCTGTCATAATATAATAGAGACAGTAGATCTAGCTGGTCTGTCATAATATAATAGAGACAGTAGATCTAGCTGGTCTGTCATAATATAATAGAGACAGAGACAGTAGATCTAGCTGGTCTGTCATAATATAATAGAGACAGTAGATCTAGCTGGTCTGTCATAATATAATAGAGACAGTAGATCTAGCTGGTCTGTCATAATATAATAGAGACAGTAGATCTAGCTGGTCTGTCATAATATAATAGAGACAGTAGATCTAGCTGGTCTGTCATAATATAATAGAGACAGAGACAGTAGATCTAGCTGGTCTGTCATAATATAATAGAGACAGTAGATCTAGCTGGTCTGTCATAATATAATAGAGACAGTAGATCTAGCTGGTCTGTCATAATATAATAGAGACAGTAGATCTAGCTGGTCTGTCATAATATAATAGAGACAGTAGATCTAGCTGGTCTGTCATAATATAATAGAGACAGTAGATCTAGCTGGTCTGTCATAATATAATAGAGACAGTAGATCTAGCTGGTCTGTCATAATATAATAGAGACAGTAGATCTAGCTGGTCTGTCATAATATAATAGAGACAGTAGATCTAGCTGGTCTGTCATAATATAATAGAGACAGTAGATCTAGCTGGTCTGTCATAATATAATAGAGACAGTAGATCTAGCTGGTCTGTCATAATATAATAGAGACAGTAGATCTAGCTGGTCTGTCATAATATAATAGAGACAGTAGATCTAGCTGGTCTGTCATAATATAATAGAGACAGTAGATCTAGCTGGTCTGTCATAATAATAGAGACAGTAGATCTAGCTGGTCTGTCATAATATAATAGAGACAGTAGATCTAGCTGGTCTGTCATAATATAATAGAGACAGTAGATCTAGCTGGTCTGTCATAATATAATAGAGACAGTAGATCTAGCTGGTCTGTCATGGTCTGTATAATAGAGACAGAGACAGTAGATCTAGCTGGTCTGTCATAATATAATAGAGACAGTAGATCTAGCTGGTCTGTCATAATATAATAGAGACAGTAGATCTAGCTGGTCTGTCATAATATAATAGAGACAGTAGATCTAGCTGGTCTGTCATAATATAATAGAGACAGTAGATCTAGCTGGTCTGTCATAATATAATAGAGACAGTAGATCTAGCTGGTCTGTCATAATATAATAGAGACAGTAGATCTAGCTGGTCTGTCATAATATAATAGAGACAGTAGATCTAGCTGGTCTGTCATAATATAATAGAGACAGTAGATCTAGCTGGTCTGTCATAATATAATAGAGACAGTAGATCTAGCTGGTCTGTCATAATATAATAGAGACAGTAGATCTAGCTGGTCTGTCATAATATAATAGAGACAGTAGATCTAGCTGGTCTGTCATAATATAATAGAGACAGTAGATCTAGCTGGTCTGTCATAATATAATAGAGACAGTAGATCTAGCTGGTCTGTCATAATATAATAGAGACAGTAGATCTAGCTGGTCTGTCATAATATAATAGAGACAGTAGATCTAGCTGGTCTGTCATAATATAATAGAGACAGTAGATCTAGCTGGTCTGTCATAATATAATAGAGACAGTAGATCTAGCTGGTCTGTCATAATATAATAGAGACAGTAGATCTAGCTGGTCTGTCATAATATAATAGAGACAGTAGATCTAGCTGGTCTGTCATAATATAATAGAGACAGTAGATCTAGCTGGTCTGTCATAATATAATAGAGACAGTAGATCTAGCTGGTCTGTCATAATATAATAGAGACAGTAGATCTAGCTGGTCTGTCATAATATAATAGAGACAGTAGATCTAGCTGGTCTGTCATAATATAATAGAGACAGTAGATCTAGCTGGTCTGTCATAATATAATAGAGACAGTAGATCTAGCTGGTCTGTCATAATATAATAGAGACAGTAGATCTAGCTGGTCTGTCATAATATAATAGAGACAGTAGATCTAGCTGGTCTGTCATAATATAATAGAGACAGTAGATCTAGCTGGTCTGTCATAATATAATAGAGACAGTAGATCTAGCTGGTCTGTCATAATATAATAGAGACAGTAGATCTAGCTGGTCTGTCATAATATAATAGAGACAGTAGATCTAGCTGGTCTGTCATAATATAATAGAGACAGTAGATCTAGATCTGGTCTGTCATAATATAATAGAGACAGTAGATCTAGCTGGTCTGTCATAATATAATAGAGACAGTAGATCTAGCTGGTCTGTCATAATATAATAGAGACAGTAGATCTAGCTGGTCTGTCATAATATAATAGAGACAGTAGATCTAGCTGGTCTGTCATAATATAATAGAGACAGTAGATCTAGCTGGTCTGTCATAATATAATAGAGACAGTAGATCTAGCTGGTCTGTCATAATATAATAGAGACAGTAGATCTAGCTGGTCTGTCATAATATAATAGAGACAGACAGTAGATCTAGCTGGTCTGTCATAATATAATAGAGACAGTAGATCTAGCTGGTCTGTCATAATATAATAGAGACAGTAGATCTAGCTGGTCTGTCATAATATAATAGAGACAGTAGATCTAGCTGGTCTGTCATAATATAATAGAGACAGTAGATCTAGCTGGTCTGTCATAATATAATAGAGACAGTAGATCTAGCTGGTCTGTCATAATATAATAGAGACAGTAGATCTAGCTGGTCTGTCATAATATAATAGAGACAGTAGATCTAGCTGGTCTGTCATAATATAATAGAGACAGTAGATCTAGCTGGTCTGTCATAATATAATAGAGACAGTAGATCTAGCTGGTCTGTCATAATATAATAGAGACAGTAGATCTAGCTGGTCTGTCATAATATAATAGAGACAGTAGATCTAGCTGGTCTGTCATAATATAATAGAGACAGTAGATCTAGCTGGTCTGTCATAATATAATAGAGACAGTAGATCTAGCTGGTCTGTCATAATATAATAGAGACAGTAGATCTAGCTGGTCTGTCATAATATAATAGAGACAGTAGATCTAGCTGGTCTGTCATAATATAATAGAGACAGTAGATCTAGCTGGTCTGTCATAATATAATAGAGACAGTAGATCTAGCTGGTCTGTCATAATATAATAGAGACATAGAGACAGTAGATCTAGCTGGTCTGTCATAATATAATAGAGACAGTAGATCTAGCTGGTCTGTCATAATATAATAGAGACAGTAGATCTAGCTGGTCTGTCATAATATAATAGAGACAGTAGATCTAGCTGGTCTGTCATAATATAATAGAGACAGTAGATCTAGCTGATCTGTCATAATACAATAGAGACAGTAGATCTAGCTGGTCTGTCATAATATAATAGAGACAGTAGATCTAGCTGGTCTGTCATACTACAACAGAGACAGTAGATCTACCTGGTCTGTCATAATATAATAGAGACAGTAGATCTAGCTGGTCTGTCATAATATAATAGAGACAGTAGATCTAGCTGGTCTGTCATAATATAATAGAGACAGTAGATCTAGCTGGTCTGTCATAATATAATAGAGACAGTAGATCTAGCTGGTCTGTCATAATATAATAGAGACAGTAGATCTAGCTGGTCTGTCATAATATAATAGAGACAGTAGATCTAGCTGGTCTGTCATAATATAATAGAGACAGTAGATCTAGCTGGTCTGTCATAATATAATAGAGACAGTAGATCTAGCTGGTCTGTCATAATATAATAGAGACAGTAGATCTAGCTGGTCTGTCATAATATAATAGAGACAGTAGATCTAGCTGGTCTGTCATAATATAATAGAGACAGTAGATCTAGCTGGTCTGTCATAATATAATAGAGACAGTAGATCTAGCTGGTCTGTCATAATATAATAGAGACAGTAGATCTAGCTGGTCTGTCATAATATAATAGAGACAGTAGATCTAGCTGGTCTGTCATAATATAATAGAGACAGTAGATCTAGCTGGTCTGTCATAATATAATAGAGACAGTAGATCTAGCTGGTCTGTCATATTATAATAGAGACACAGTAGATCTAGCTGGTCTGTCATAATATAATAGAGACAGTAGATCTAGCTGGTCTGTCATAATATAATAGAGACAGTAGATCTAGCTGGTCTGTCATAATATAATAGAGACAGTAGATCTAGCTGGTCTGTCATAATATAATAGAGTAATAGAGACAGTAGATCTAGCTGGTGGTCTGTCATAATATAATAGAGACAGTAGATCTAGCTGGTCTGTCATAATATAATAGAGACAGTAGATCTAGCTGGTCTGTCATAATATAATAGAGACAGTAGATCTAGCTGGTCTGTCATAATATAATAGAGACAGTAGATCTAGCTGGTCTGTCATAATATAATAGAGACAGTAGATCTAGCTGGTCTGTCATAATATAATAGAGACAGTAGATCTAGCTGGTCTGTCATATAATAGAGACAGTAGATCTAGCTGGTCTGTCATAATATAATAGAGACAGTAGATCTAGCTGGTCTGTCATAATATAATAGAGACAGTAGATCTAGCTGGTCTGTCATAATATAATAGAGACAGTAGATCTAGCTGGTCTGTCATAATATAATAGAGACAGTAGATCTAGCTGGTCTGTCATAATATAATAGAGACAGTAGATCTAGCTGGTCTGTCATAATATAATAGAGACAGTAGATCTACCTGGTCTGTCATAATATAATAGAGACAGTAGATCTAGCTGGTCTGTCATAATATAATAGAGACAGTAGATCTAGCTGGTCTGTCATAATATAATAGAGACAGTAGAT
>NC_088402.1:97238644-97241862 GCF_034236695.1 Oncorhynchus nerka
AATATGACAGACCAGCTAGTATCTACTGTCTCTATTATAATATGACAGACCTGCTAGATCTACTGTCTCTGTCTCTATTATATTATGACAGACCAGCTAGATCTACTGTCTCTATTATATTATGACAGACCAGCTAGATCTACTGTCTCTATTATAATATGACAGACCAGCTAGATCTACTGTCTCTATTATATTATTACAGACCAGCTAGATCTACTGTCTCTATTATATTATGACAGACCAGCTAGATCTACTGTCTCTATTATATTATGACAGACCAGCTAGATCTACTGTCTCTATTATATTATGACAGACCAGCTAGATCTACTGTCTCTATTATATTATGACAGACCAGCTAGATCTACTGTCTCTATTATAATATGACAGACCTGCTAGATCTACTGTCTCTGTCTCTATTATATTATTACAGACCAGCTAGATCTACTGTCTCTATTGTATTTTGAGAGACCAGCTAGATCTACTGTCTCTATTATAATATGACAGAGCTATATTATACTATTATAATATGACAGAGCAGCTAGAGCTACTGCTCTCTATTATATTATTACAGACCAGCTAGATCTACTGTCTCTATTATATTATGACAGTAATAGATCTACTGTCTCTATTATATTATGACACAGCTAGATCTACTGTCTCTATTATATTATGACAGACCAGCTAGATCTACTGTCTCCAATTATAATATGACAGACCAGCTAGATCTATGTCTCTATTATAATATGACAGAACAGCTAGATCTACTGTCTCATTATATTATAATATGATGAAAACCAGCTAGATCTACTGTCTTTGTTATATTATATTACAGACCAGCTAGATCTACTGTTTCTATTATAATAGACAGTGACTCAGCTAGATCTACTGTCTCTATAATATGAAAACCAGCTAGATCTACTGTCTTTGTCTCTATTATATTATAAACAGATCAGCTAGGATCTACTAGTTCTCTATTATAATATGACAGACCAGCTAGATCTACTGTCTCTATTATATTATGACAGACCAGCTAGATCTACTGTCTCTATTATATTATGACAGACCAGCTAGATCTACTGTCTCTATAATAATATGACAGACCAGGTATATCTACTGTATCTATTATAATTTGACAGACCAGCTAGATCTATTGTCTCTAAAATAATATGACAGACCAGCTAGATCTACTGTCTCTATTATATTATGACAGACCAGCTAGATCCACAGTCTATATTATAATATGACAGACCAGCAAGATCTACTGTCTCTATTATGATATGACAGACCAGCTAGATCTACTGTCTCTATTATAATATGACAGACCAGCTAGATCTACTGTCTCTATTATATTATCTTAGACCAGCTAGATCTACTGTCTCTATTATAATAACACAGACCAGCTAGATCTACTGTCTCTATTATAATATGACAGACCAGCTAGATCTACTGTCTCTATTATATTATAACAGACCAGGTAGATCTACTGTCTCTATTATATTATGACAGACCAGGTAGATCTACTGTCTCTATTATAATATGACAGACCAGGTAGATTTACTGTTTCTATTATAATATGACAGACCAGCTAGATCTACTGTCTCTATGAGATCATGTTAGACCAGCTAGTTCTACTGTCTCTATTATAATATGACAGACCAGCTAGAATTACCGTATCTATTATAATATGACAGAACAGCTAGATCTACTGTATCTATTATAATATGACAGACCAGCTAGATCTACAGTCTCTATTATAATATGACAGACCAGCAAGATCTACTGTCTCTATTATAATATGACAGACCAGCTAGATCTACTGTCTCTATTATAATAACACAGACCAGCTACATCTACTGTCTCTATTATAATCTGACAGACCAGCTAGATCTACTGTCTCTATTATAATATGACAGACCAGCTAGATCTACTGTCTCTATTATATTATAACAGACCAGGTAGATCTACTGTCTCTATTATATTATGACAGACCAGCTAGATCTACTGTCTCTATTATATTATGACAGACCAGCTAGATCTACTGTCTCTATTATATTATGACAGACCAGCTAGATCTACTGTCTCTATTGTATTATGACAGAGCAGCTAGATCTACTGTCTCTATTAAATGATGCCAGACCAGCTAGATCTACTGTCTCTTTTGTATTATGACAGAGCAGCTAGATCTACTGTCTCTATTGTATTATGACAGACTAGCTAGATCTACTGTCTCTATTGTATTATGACAGACCAGATAGATCTACTCTCTCTATTATATTATGACAGACCAGCTAGATCTACTGTCTCTATTATAATATGACAGACCAGCTGGATCTACTGCCTCTATTATATTATGACAGACCAGCTAGATATACTGTCTCTATTATAATATGACAGATCAGCTAGATCTACTATTTCTATTATAATATGACAGACCAGCAAGATCTACTGTCTCTATTATAATATGACAGACCAGCTAGTTCTACTGTTTCTATTATAATATGACAGACCAGCTAGATCTACTTTCTCTATGTCTCTATTATATTATGACAGAACAGCAAGATCTACTGTCTCTATTATAATATGACAGACCAGCTAGATCTACTGTCTCTATGTCTCTATTATAATATGACAGACCAGCTAGATCTACTGTCTCTATTGTGTTATGACAGACCAGCTAGATCTACTGTCTCTATGTCTCTATTATAATATGACAGACCAGCTAGATCTACTGTTTCTATTGTGTTATGACAGACCAGCTAGATCTACTGTCTCTATGTCTCTATTATAATATGACAGACCAGCTAGATCTACTGTCTCTATTATATTATGATAGATCAGCTAGATTTACTGTCTCTATTATATTATGACAGACCAGCTAGATCTACTCTCTATTATAATATGACAGAGCAGCTGGATCTACTGGATCTATTTTAATATGACAGACCAGCTAGATATACTGTCTCTATTATATTATGACAGACCAGCTAGATCTACTGTCTCTATGTGTCTATTATATTATGACAGACCAGCTAGATCTACTGTCTCTATTGTATTATGACAGACCAGCTAGATTTACTGTCTCTATTATATTATGACAGACCAGCTAGATCTACTTTCTCTATTATATTATGACAGACCAGCTAGATCTACTGTCTCTATTATAATATGACAGACCAGGTATATCTACTGTCTCTATTATAATATGACAGACCAGCTAG